>NC_068982.1:179309618-179311204 GCF_001194135.2 Octopus bimaculoides | reverse complement strand
ATATATATATATATATATATATATACATATATACGACGGGCTTCTTTCAGTTTCCGTCTACCAAATCCACTCACAAGGCTTTGGTCGGGCCGAGGCTATAGTAGAAGACACTTGCCCAAGGTGCCACGCAGTGGGACTGAACCCAGAACCATGTGGTTGGTAAGCAAGCTACTTGCCACACAGCCACTCCTACGCCTATTATATATACATATATAATTGAAAACCAAAAGTAGAGTGGAGATTTATTCACATCCAAAACATTTTTATTAAAAAGTTTTCTACAGCGTATATAACAATGACCGACATATGTTTCTACTGCAGCAACTACACATTGCTCTGCAAGCAATTATGCAGCCTAGTCGCCACAATTTCATCACGACGTTTTCATAGTGAACTAATTGAAACAAGCCTCTTGCGTTGGTATTTAGTCGAAGGTGATAGCGTTACTTTTTAAACCGAATTGAATTCTCGTCTTATGATTACCTCTACTGGTATTGCAGTAGAATTGTGGTTTTAAAATGTTTCTTTTTTTAAATTACAATTAATTGTAGCAGTTTTCTTCACATTTTACTGTATAAAGGGAGATAAGAAGAGAAGAGAGAAAAGAGAATAAGGAACGTACTGAAAGGAGAAATCAAAAACGTTTAAGATCATTAAGGCTTTTCAAGATTAGAAAATTTAGCCGGAATGAGCAGCTTGAGAGAGGTGTGCTGATGAAGGGATACGAGGGAAACGGTTAAAAGGGTGTTGATAGATAACAAACAGACAAGAAAAGAAAAAAATAATAAATGGCCATAAGACCCTAGAATATGTTTATTTAAATTCATCGAGAGACATATAAAGACATATATAGACATATACATTCATGCATATACGTATAGATACACATATGCATGTACGCATATACATACGTACAAGCATATATACATGCATACATGCGTACACACATACATACATACATACATGCATGCATACATACATACATACATACATACATACATATATACAAAAAACAAATATTCATTTACAAATATTCACGGTCATAGATATATAATAAGAAGCTCACTCTAAGTTATAGAGCGGTTTTATAGTATAAAGTTAGATAAGGACAGATTATGGGATTATCCGGGATTTCGCGCCCATAAAGCATCTCGCTTTATGGCGTATCATCAAATCCCCAAATCAGTTATTTTGGGATCTGATGATACGCCATAAAACTAAGCCCTTTATGGACGTGAAACACAGTGTTATCCCGTAAGCTGGACTTATCTATTTTTATTCACACACACACACACACACACACACATATATATATATATATAGATGTTTTTCTTACCTTAATGCTTGCTGTCCTGTTTAACAATTTTATATATATATATATATTAATTAATCTAGTGGAAATCCACAGGAGAGCAATAAAAAAAGAAAATTAAGGAGTTATCTCCCCTATAATAACAAAGACGAAAGCAATGGGGTGCACTTCAGGACAGGTATGCCGTAGAATTTCTAACCATTTCTCATGCTTTAGAGATAGGAAGAAAATGGCTAGCACTAGTCTTAGCAAATACATCTGGGGTCTTAAGGAA
>NC_068982.1:179298815-179308518 GCF_001194135.2 Octopus bimaculoides | reverse complement strand
TGTGTGTGTGTGTGTGTGTGTGTGTGTGTGTGTGTGTACGTGTATACACACACATGCATATATATATATATATATTTATATACGTACATACATATATTCATATATGTTAAATGTATGTATGTGTTTGTATAAGTCTATATATGTATGTATGCCTACGAATAATCTATTATTGATGAAATATAAAATTCTAACTAATGAATCCAGTGATATAGAAATGATTTATCATTATAGAAAAATTTTTCCATCATACTCTTACTTTACTGCTCTGAATCCCATTCACTGAAATACAATTCTTTAGTATATATGGTTTTGTCGTTGTTCTGAGCATCTATTGTAGACAAATTTAATGTTTAAACCAGCAAATAAAATGGCGACCGCATAGGGCTTCAAGCGCTCTGATGGAAACCTGCTAATGACAGTCGTTATCGCTGAACATCGAGGGAAAAATATTTGCAAATTATAGCGCTATTGTGTGATTTCATTTAATGTTCTGTGAGGCACTCAGAAAAGGTGCCAGCTCTGTCTTATTGATTTTCTACATGTAATGTATATACATTTATCTACAAGGGAATAGGTATACAGACATACAAATAAATAGATACGTCTATTGTCATACAAATTTACATTCATACTTTGTATGTTAGTGCGACAATAATTGCTGTCAGATGAATCAGATAATGAAACTTCAAGGGTTACATATGTGAGCGCGCGCGTGTGTGTGTGTGTGTGTGTGAATGTAGTATGTATATATATTTGTCCGTGTGTGTATATGTACATAAGTAATTATACAAACATCATATATATATATATATATATATATATATATATATATATATATATAATGTAAGTGCATGTGTACATACAAACACACGCATGTATATATATTCACACACATGAACATACACGCACTCAACCACATCCACATCTTCCTAGACACGTATTATGAGCGTAAAACAACGCAAATGAGGATGGGGTGGTTATGAGGTAGGAATGAATATCACATTAGTTAGTATAACTTATGTCAACTCTTCTAAAGTACATTACTCTAGATACTGAACAGTTGCAAACACACACACACCCACACATACACAGATACATATATAAACACACATAACCACACGCATATATGCTTATGCCTGTGTGTATGAGAAATAGTGACAGAGATAGATAAATAGATAGATAGATTGATTGAGAGAGAGAGAGAGAGAGAGAGAGAGAGAGAGAGAGAGAGAGTGAAAGAAAGAAAAAAGAAAGAGAGAGGGAACTCTTTTTCTGCTTTATAAGGTGTTCTTTTAATTTGGCTTCATTTTTGTTGAAAAATGCTGAAAATATATTTTAGGAAGCTGCTACGGAAAGTAATAAAGAACCTGTTTTTTTTTTTTTTTTGTTCAAATCATTTGTTCTGTTCTCTTAATTTTTAGAATACTAGTTCTTTTAAAATCATGTTTGGGACGTTGTCTGCAGAAGCAATGGCCGAATCTATGAGTAAATTGAGAGTAAGCCTATCACCTGATTTCTTCTTATGACTTTCAATATTATATCTAATAATGTTCTTTATTCTTTTCTAAGAGGTGTGTTAATAAAAGTTATACTTCTAAATTACAACATCATCAATTATTTTTGGTAATATCATTTGTAACTATCTTCGTTGATTCAACTTACAGCTATCTCACATAGAAATATCTAATGTAAAGCATGTACTAATCAATAAATTAGGCTACAATCTAATAGATCTTATCACAGTGCATATTAAACACGAAACTAATAACAGTATCTCTTCACACCAAAATCTCTACAACGCATATGTACTCAACACAAACAAGGGTAAGAAGCTTGACTATACGCAAATACAAAATACATGAAAAGAAAAATGAACAGAATATATTTTTCATTAATATGAGTGATAAACACAGAATTATATAATATATTAGAGCAACGAAAAATTAGGACAACTAACAATATCCAGTAGATTTCCAAAAGTCATCCTATCTGGAATTGTAGTGGGGACGTCACGAGGGTGGCTCTAAGAACCAGGAAGAAAGTGAAAGATCAAGGTAAAGCAATAGAAAATAATAATGCTGATAGTTATACAGTAGCGAGTAGTAACACAGCTTCTTCACGGTTACTGATATCACAGGTTATACATGTGGCAGTGATATACGTATCAATCTACAAATCAGCATGCTCTTCAGAAAATATCCAAGGTTCTAGTCACGAACACGAGAGACTCTTGATGAAGGCGTATGAACGAGTATATCAACATCTGCAATGGCGCTGTTGATACGTCGATTGACATATCGGTCTCCGTCTGAAGAAGGCTTACTCGGCTGGTTGATTTTGCATCAGACACACTTCGGCGCCAGACCCACAGGAGTGCTCTCTCTCTCTCTTCTCTCTACTTTTTTGCTATCGCTACTATCATGGTTTCAGCTTCCTCAAAGTCTGCTACTGTCATACCTCCACCACTAGAGCAATCCGTACTTACTCATACCTACTTCTCATCCCCCTTTGTACCTCCAACCTTCCTTTTCTCTGCACTAAACACCATGCTATATTCTTATTCCTCAGAATATCGGGACTTTGAGATCTCATTCCCGCTCTTGTGTTTCCTGCAAATATTAACCTACAGAGGTTCATATGAAACAATTAATGGCGTCAAGCGTCAAGCTGCCCAGCCTCGGAGGTCCATCAAGAGGTTCATAGGCTCAGCCGATTTTCCCAGACGCAGTAAGAGAAAGATTGATATAAACTAACGATGAAGTTTTTCTGCAGGCCTTCTAATTACTAAAGTGACCAGATAATTCCATCAATGGAAAGAAAATCCAAATGGATTGGATTTCCGAAGCTACACGCAGCAACTCTAACATAGCTACAGTATTATGCAACTAATGGGCGAGCTGAATCTTAACAAAATAAGGCAGATAATTAAGAATGCAAAGTCACAGCCCAAGTCTACATAAAACGAAGCGCTTAATGTATTTATCGGTGGATGAAGTTGTTTACAAAATTACGATGTATTCATCAAAGATAAAGTTACATATTTTCCACTTTACGCATTTTCTAAATAGAAAGTTTGTCCTAAATTTCAGACTTACCTCACCTTACCTTTCAATAAATTTTAATTTGCTAGAATCAGTCAGCAGTAAACACCCACGATTATATTTCTGTCAAGGAAGCTGTTTATCTAAGTTTAGATGGTTGAGTGTGATAAAATGAATGTGAAACGGCTTATTGACAACTACTTTTTATTAAAAAGGAAGATCAAGGTGATATTTTCTTGTTTAGTAAACAAAAGATGTTAGCGATTATGTGTGTCTCAAGGATTTTTAGAGGTCAGGTGTGCAATACTTACATATGAAAGAGATCAGAGTTAAAGTCAGATTTTAATCTATACAGGTATCACGCCTGAAGCTCTAACAATTCCACTAATCTACAGCCATAGAAAGCTGTTATTTTATCTACAAAGAAAAGATGAGAAGCAAAGTTGACCAGCGTAGGTTTTGAAGTCAGAGGTCAAAGCACTGAAATAAATATCACATTATTAAATTTGTGAAAATATGATCTAAAGAACTAAAGAAAAAAACAACAAGAGTATGCTTATCTACATTTACAAGAGTTTCGAATCTGTCGAAGTATATTAAGACTGAATATGCAAGTGATTCTAGCTGTTCACCTTGCATGTGACGATTTATAATCTGTTTGCAGATATTAGCACTCGTTAGTAAAAAGTTATATTCACTAAGGTTAGAAACAAGTGCTTCGAGCTTTTGATTGATTCAATAGTTCGTGTGCATTTGGCTAACGAGACAGCGATGTTGAAACACCGGGTGTCCGAGAATCAGTTGTGCTTTTGAATCGGGTGTACTATGAAAACACATTCGTCGTAAAGAAATTATTCTCCAGTGAGGAAACACACCGGCGTATAATATATTCACGTTCAAATCTGCTGGAACTCATTCAGAATGGATATACAAATTATCGTACACACACACACACACACACACACACATACACACATACACACACACATATATATGTATGTATATATATATGATGGATGATTGGGGTGATTGACTATAAATAAAGTATCCAATGCTATTAACATATCTCGAGAGAGAGTTGAGAATATTGTGCACAATGAACTTGGCATGACGAATATTCCTTCTCGGTGGGTACCACGTCCTCTGATATCTGATCAAAAGCACACCAGGATGATCATACCATGGGAAAATCATGGTAATATCTTTTTTGCGGCAGATCCAGCTGATTTCTTTGAATATTTCCGAACTAAGGATGAATGTCAGGTTGATCACCTTGAGCAAGAGACAAAGAAACAATCCATGTATTGGAAACGGGCCTCCACACAAAGGTTGTTTCATCTGCAGGGAAGGTAATGGCCTCAGTTTTTGGCGCCGTAAAAAGAAATGTTTTTTTGCCTATCTTCAGAAAGACCACACTATAGCGGAGAGTACTATGCCAACTTATTGGGGCAGTTACAAAAGGCTATCAAAACCAAACGCCCAGGAAAACTGACGGAAGGGATCTTGTTTCATGAGGGCAGTACTTGGCTGGGAACCAGTATCGCAGTGATGATGACGTCATATCTGTTGTTGATGACTCTTTAGAGCAACTGGATGAAAGCTTCTTAACCAATGGGATCGAAGCACTGCAAAACCGATGGAAGAAATACATGGACCGCAAAAGGGAATATGTTGAAAAACAAATCCTATTTGGTCACATTCCATGAGAACATCTTGGTCAGCCTAAGTACTTTTCAGCCGACACTCGTATACATTCATAAATACATACACTACAATTGTTGAGACAGGTAACTGAGACAGTTTACATACAATAACTCAAATTAAATTTCGAATATAAAGCATTCTCATTAACAGAAAAACCAGTCAAGATCAACAAACCACAAAATGTACTTCTAAGCACCAATACAACTAATAAATTACAATGCTAACATGACAACTTTATACTTCTTTAATCAAACTGTTATATTGGTTATTCCTTCTTTTGATCATATATTTACAAGGATCCATCTCACTACAACGTAGTATATGGAACAAAATCGACAGACAGTGAACAGTTTACAACACCACTATTTAATATAGAATTACACCAAAAAATTAGGAGAATAACTCCGACAGTTTTGTTATGAGGACAATGTAGGCCAAAATCAATACACACGTAGGACACACAAAAGACACAATTAGACGTTGAGAAAATTAACTCATTCTCAAGCTAAAGTCTAAATAGAATTACACCAAAGTGCTACACACAAAAAAAGCTTATTTTCTTTCTTCCACTTATATTAGTTCTATACATATATGCGTGGCGTGCGTATATGCACGTGTCTAAATATAAGTAGAGAGATACTAATGTGCATATGCGCATATATAAGTATGAGATTATACAGATAAACTTAGGTGTGATTTATTAATATACTTCTATATTAGCACCTGCCCTCGATATTTGTTATATGCAATGCAGTTCATATCTAGTTAACATGGAAAGAACCTAATGTCCTATAGAGGTGAGCAACAAGAAGAATGTACCTAAAATGCCTTATGTTTATACATTGAGAACGGGGTATATATTTACTTAATTTCAACCTCCTAGCAAGTGTGGGAGATAATAAAAACTTAGAAGAGAAAGAATTGAAGATTATAGAAGAAGAAAAAAAACGAAAGTGAAAAAGAGATCTGACGACGAGAATATAACATACATACTAAGCTGTAAACGGATAAAAGAACGAAACCTGGAAGCGACTATCGACAACTAATGTCAACAGGTCAAACAACATGTATAGAACAGAGCCATATGCCTGAAAGAAAAAAAAAAGTACCGAGGTCAAAAACAAGTTTTCATTAACTAAATTTCAAACAGTTTCAGTGGAACTGTTTCAGTGACTAGGTAGCAGCGAAGCGTGATAAAAATTGACACCTTAACAAATAAATGAAAAGTGAATTTTACAGAATTTGTGTGAGTTTATAGATAGCCAACATGACTTTTCCACGATGTAATTGTTTCAGTTCCTACACACGGTCTCAGATCAAGTCATTTGAAAGACAAGTACCTCTCTGATATGTGTGCGCGCGTGTGCGTGCATGTATGTGCACTCAAACATACATATGTATACTCAGAAATATGTGTATATGATATATATATATATATATATATATATATATATGTATGTATGTATGTATATATGCATATGTATATATATATGCATGCATATGTATGCGTATATGTGTGTGCATATATACATGTATATATGTATATTTATATATATGATAGATCGCTGACCAAAACATTCAATTTTTTTTTCTCCGTGTTTTTCTCCTTCTTTTCTCCGTATTCTTTCTGTTGAAGAGCGTAGCTCGAAACGTTAAAGACTTTCTCTATTCCCGAGCGTTAAACTAATACATCTTTTTGTTGTTTACACAACCTGTCCTCGTCTGTTGTTGTTTCTTTCGTAAATTCTCCCCCCCCCCCACATATATATATATATATATATATATATATATATATATACACCAATACAGGCACATACGGATATATATGTATGAGAATATAATGTTTTTGTTAGTGTACAGGATGGTATATTACAAATAATAAAAGTGATTGGTGAGAAGCAATGAGGGTATCATTGCTTAGTTTATTTATACACAGGTGTAAGAAGTTTCCGAATTTTCCCAAAGAAACGAACTAAACTGAAGCACTGATTAAACTTTTGCATCCATAAATTTAGATGGCTAACATGTAGAAAGACAGACATAAGTACGTAAAATTTTAAGTAATATTTATATTTATTTTGCAGGGAAAAATAAGTTTTTATATAAATAAATAAAAAAATTCTAAATAGCTGTACCTTCATAGTGCAGGAAACGCAATTAGAACTTTTGAGCATTATATAACATACACTCGTTTCCACATGACGATTGTTACTATTACACAAGCCGTTTGATCTTTTTTGTCAGCTGACTGATATACGTTTTCGGTTTTATCAGTAAAAAATACTCATGCAAGTTATGAGTAAGATAGCTGGTGCAGCAAAATAGACGTGAGATAATATGATGGTGCTAAGAGAGTAGGTATAGGAAAGAAGGAGGGGAGGTAATGTTGGACATGCCTATGCATTCACAGACAGTAGCACGTACTAACACTGTAATGATTACGCTCCCGTAATCATCCTACACATTGAGAGAAAGGAAGTAAAATAAGAAGACGTTTGGACAAGGTGATAGTTATCATAAAAAGGGTAATTACAAGTACAAGAACAACAGCCACTGGTATATATCAAAATGTGAAAGTAAAATTGTATTTTGTCATTCTCAACATTTGAATGTTATTTATTCAAACTCCTTTCCGGTGCTACAGACAGCCTTCTGTCAGTGGTTTGTAAATCAAAGCAATTCACATGTTGGCCGGTCACGCATACACACAGGCACACACCGGCACAAACGCACACCTACATAAATATCCAGTCTCGCAAATGTGTGTGTGTGTGTGTTTACACAGGTGTTGGTTATTTACTTGCAAACACAATATCCAAATCCTACATTTAAACAGGTTGAGTTCGTGTTTGTTATTAATATGTTCGATGTGTTTATGATTACATATAATAATCATATGTAGTGTCGCTGTGAATTTAGTACCTTGTTACAATGCATCGATGCTCTGATTATGAATAAAAAGACAAACTGAAACTGTCTACACCCACCCCAACTACCTTATATAATGTGTCGTCCATCTTGCTTTTAGACGTTACGGTATAATTTAAGGAACATTTATTTGGCTGCCATTTCTAACAAGGCAAGAGATAACGTAACGGTCACGTCTTCGCTGACTTATCCTTGTGTATGTTGATTTTCATGACAGCAAATAATTGCGACTTCCGTTATGTCAACAATAGACGATTTCGATTGACTAAATTTCATAATTTTAAACTCTTATAAATTCTATGTAATTAATTTGTAGAAAAATAAAACAAATGCAATTTTCATAATCACCACAAAAAAAAAAAAAACTACATCAAAACTACATGGCTTTTTAAAAATGATCTGGTGAAAATTTGAAATACTTCAAGTGGTTGGAAGAAATTCAACAAGATCAGTCTGATTTACAGAATACAATAACCGAAGAAAACATGAACAAAATTAAAGGTGAAACAAGTAAAAAATAAATTATTTCCCACCTTCCAGACACAAGAAACTAATAACTAATATTTTAATAATTGCACGGTTTCAATATATACTGTCTGCGCATTTTCAAATTGATACATGTAATAAAGTATGTGTGTACATGTGTGTGTGAGAGAGAGAGAGGGGGGAGAGGGAGAAAGAAAGATGCGGAGTCACAGAAAGAGAAAGTGAATTTAAAGAGTAAATAAAGAAAATAGAGAAGTTGATACCATAAACTGACAATATTGCTGTATCTTATATTAACACTTGTACTCTAAACAATTCCCTTACATCTATCGGCTTTTCAACATCCCGTTTAATGAATAATTACAGAAAATTTTCAGTCGGTGATTTTTCTCTCCTGCGATGCGTTGAGTACGATTTTGGAAAAGTTTTGCTGAGAAATGGTGACGCGTTTCAACAAGACATCCATACATATCTATATGTATGTATGTATAGCAAGAATTTAGATTCAGATGAATATGATACTTAAGTTGAGGTACCAGAATTTAGTACATTATTATCCACACAATTTCAAAATAAGGGGATTAAAATTAAAATAAGCAACAAGGATACTCAGGAGCAATGCAGTACGATAGTTTCACGCTACTCCATTTAATTGAACAATGCAACCATAGCACCAATTGAAATGCAAAGCAATCCTCAACTGCACAAAGACATAGAATTTAATATCCATCTGTCTTAATTTAATTAAATTCTATGTCTTCGTGCAGCTGAGGATTGCTCTGCATTTAAATTGATGTAATAGTTGCATTGCTCAATTAAATGGAGCTGCGTGAAACGATTGTACTGCTTTACCTCTGGATATCCTTGTGTGTATATATGTCTGTACGTATGTATGTATGTATGTATGTATGTATGTAATTATACAACTTTATTTCAAGATTTCTTGCCAATAAAGAGCCGGTTTCTAACCTAGATCAACAGGATATGTATGTATGCATGCATGCATGCATGTATGTATGTATGTATGTATGTATGTTTGTATGTATGTATGTATACGTACGGATTCATATGTTTTATTTTATGTATGTATTCTCACGCATATAGTTGCATATCCAGACATGCTCATATATGCTTAAATGATAAAATTCTGGAAAATTTTAGAGATTTTTACAGTTCCAATGATGGACTGGATCCGTAGACTTCTAATGTATGTATGTATGTATGTATGTATGTATGTATGTATATATGTATGTATGCATTCATGTATGTACGTACGTAGATGTGTACGTATATATGACGGGCTCCCTTGTCGATTTTGACATGTAAGTGCCCGCTTGTTCGTTCAACTGAAAACAGTCTACTTTACCGAAGTTGCTGAGTATTCTGCAGAGAAACGTAACGGCAATTTCATTCTCAAGCATAATCAGCGTGACAAGGCCGAGGTTTTCAATTAGAGGTACGATATTTTAATATTTCTTCTTTCCTAAAGTTTGGCAAATAAATACATTCTTTGCTGAAATTCGTTGTCATCCCGTAAGAATATA
>NC_068982.1:179294840-179298432 GCF_001194135.2 Octopus bimaculoides | reverse complement strand
TATGTATATATGTATGTATGTATGTATGTATGTATGAATGTATGTATGTATATATATATATATGTATGCATGCATATATGTATGTATATATGTATGCGTGTATGTATGTACGTATGTATGTGTCGTGTGTGTGCATGTGTATGCGTGTACATAGACTAAAACGTTTGTACATTTGCATAAATATTGATGATAGCAGTGCAGAGTGTAGAGGTCGATGAATATAGATGTATCTTAATTCTCCATTATGTTAATCTATAAAGAAGTATATTATATATGAACAGCATAAGCATATGCGAATAAATGGCATACGAAGGAAGTGGTTACAGGAAACATTTTACCGCTCACATCGTCTACAACTTCCGATTGCATAATCATCTCTTATAAAATCTTTCTCTGTTGTTAGTACAGACAACTTCAATTCAACGACAAAATATTGCCACTAGTGCATTTGGGGACCAAATTACGTCTCACATTTTACAAATAAATAAACACACACACATATACATACATACATACATTCATACATACATGCATACATACATATGCCCATACAGGCACACTCACATATAAATCGCAAATTGGGGACTATATTTTTGAAACATGGTGCGTCAATCACACGACTACGTTCGAGTTTTAAATTCTTCATTTAAGGTTGTTTATATTTCTTTATTTGTTCTTTAATTTTAATCCGGAACATTAGCGCTTTTCAATCCATTATCCTATTATCGTTTCGAAGCTGTCTCAGCTATATGCTTATAATGAAATGATTGCATGCTGTCCTGTTTTTACCCGTTGCGCGTTGGGTCACAAACTCACTGTTAAAATATATTACAAATACATCAAAATGTAAAACATTCTCATGAACACAAAACCAATCAAGATCAACAAACCACCGAATGTACTTCAAAGCACTCTTACAAATTATAAGTTACGTTGCAAACATGACAGCTTTAAACATTAATCAAACTGTTATATTGGTTATACAAGGACAATATTCTTCCTTCGTTTGACCATACACTAACAATGTGAATCCATCTCACTACAATGCAGTATATGGAACAAAATGACAGACAATCAATAGTTAACAACACTAGTGTTTAATATAGAAGTCCACAAAATAAAGGTTAAGAGAGTATCCATGGAGGATTTGCTAAGAAAAAAATATAGGCCAAAAAACCAACACACAAGTATAAACACAGAAGTAACAATTGGACGTTGAGAAAATTCTAAATCTGGTCTTGGAAAGAATTTTAAAATCACCAACATTCCCAATATCGTTTGTGATCCAACACAAATGGTGTGACCATGCGAGAATCATTTCATTTAAAAAAAAAGGTCTCAGAGGAGATAGAAATGCCAACGAACGAACGGATTTCTGAACATTAATGGACAAAACTGAACATAATGGACTAAAATGGAATTTATACAAAAAAGAAAAAAAACGTTCAAATTTGAACATAGTCATGCCATGTTTTTAATCCAACACACACATATGTACATATATACAGGAGCACTTGCCTAGTATCTATGTTACCGTTATGTTCAGTATTCAATGAATGAGAATGTTTAACGCCACCTCCCTTTTCTTATTTTGTACGGCCAAGGAGTTGTTAGGGATTATAACTTTTGTTGCTTTCGATAGTATTAGCAGCATAACTGCGTCTGCGTTTGTGGCTATGTTAACAACTGAGCACAAATGTGATACGGCTATTACAAACAATGTAATAAAGACAGTCTTTTGTGGCACCCCACTGTGAATAATTTACCCTTCACTGCGAACAGCTGTGGTTTTAACAACTTAATTGCTTTTAGGTAGATATATTTCTCTTTTAGGAATCCGAGGTTATAAAGTTTGCGACCTATTGTCATGTGATCACATCGATGGGAGCATTTGCACAAAATCAGATTGGTTGAGTAGCCGCTGTAAAATCGCACCTAGGAATAATGCTACAGTGACTATGAGACAGCTTCTGTCTCCTAGTCACTGTACTATTTAGAAAACTAAATTGGTATCAGCAATTATTTTCTTCTAAGAAAATAATTACGTCCGGGTTATTCTTCATGTGGTTTTTGCAGCTATGTAGGTTGTTATATATGAAGACATATAAAGTTTTAGATCTGCGCTCCTTTCTCTACAAATAGCACATATGTCCCAGTTCAGGTATTCGATGACTTTACCACTTTCACAAAAGTCTTGGGAAAACAAATAAAATGATTTAACAAGGGTTATTTTTATATATATGTTAATAGCAGATTTATTGAGATGCCTTTACAGACTTCTCCTGAATTTATGTTAATACTATGGTAAATTTTTCATCAATTTCTTGCGTTCATTTGTAGCTGATGGTTGAAACTTCTCTGTATAAGGTTGTAGTGCAAAATAATTCTGCTCAGATATATGTTTGTGGACCAGTGATTGGTTTCATAACTTCTGCGTCTCAGGTTTGCATAATTGTACTCTCTGTCTCCTTCCCTCTCGCCAGCTGTCTATCTATCTATCTATCTATCTATCTATCTATCTATCTATCTATCTATCTAAGCAGTTAGCTTGCTATCTCTATCTGTATCTCATTTTCAATACCTATGAGCAACAATTTGCAGTTATTTCTTTATTACATCTCATTTAAAACACTTGAGTTATTTTCCTCTTCGTAAGAGATTTCTCCTCTCTGTAGGTGTGGTATTTCTTTGGACACCAGCCAGTAATTTCCTTGTTGAACCTTGGTTAATACTCACACCTTGCATTATTAATGAAATAGTGTTTTATGTAATCGTTCTGCATGCAAAGGATGTAAATACAGTTTTCCTACAAGTTTCTTTTGCAGTTGTTGTACAATGAGCCTTATGGAAATTCGGCTTGAAGAGGGTTATTATGCCTTTCGTAGGCGCTGAGCTAAATGTTTCTTTGAACCACACTGTTAATTCTGAAATGCTAGGTTCAGAGAAAAATGTGGGAATCATATTTACATTAAGAATGAAATTTAGATTGTGTGTGAATAGGAGAAGGAGCGCTTCATTGCTATTGAATGAGCGCCGGACAACTCTGTAAGAGTTGTCTGATTCTTTTTAAAACTTAGCTTGTGTTACTTGTGAAGTGATCTTTTGGTTTTTTTTGTTTCCTTTTAGTTAAGATGACCCTCTGTGCTGATCTTGGCAAACTTGTCTTCATTGTGTCCAGATCAGCTGCTGTTCAATCTTCTGATCCAAATGTCGAAAAAGACTATACACAAAAGTTGGTGTAGACACAGATACACACCCACACAAACACAGATACACACAAGCAAACACACACACACCCACACACACACACACACAAACCTACATACAAACAGATGCACACAGACAAACGAACACACACACACACAGACACACACACACACACACAATGCATACACATTTAGTTACAATGATTAACTTCGCTCACATTCAGCCAGAAACTAGCTTACGCTTGTTTATATCTATGTTACGCACACACATATAGAACTTACTTAGATAGTACATACATATACGCCTAAGTGTATATAATACATAATACATGCATACATAAATTAACATGTAAATATATTCATATATTCATATATTTATATATATA
>NC_068982.1:179288979-179294830 GCF_001194135.2 Octopus bimaculoides | reverse complement strand
TATATATATATATATATACGCACACATAAATAAACACGTGTGTGGATAGACATAAATATGTATGAGTAAGTTTATATTTGATTATAAGGAAGTTTAACTTTCTAAATATTCCTGTGACATTCCTCTCATATACTATCATCTGTATTGAATGTATTTCCAAACCAAATATTAAAGTGCTATATTTTAATACAGTGTTGTCATATCAGAAGCCTCACCGCCATCTTCCATTTGTCCTCTCTCATACTCGGAATATATCAAACGGTTCTGTGTTGGCAATAAATTACTTTTCTCATCAGAATATTTCCTTTATATTTTCTAACTTAATTATACTGCTTCTACCTGCCATTATTTTGCTTCAGTTAAGTAAGCAATTAAGGCATCACATTCGAAGGTAGCGAGTGAGTACAAAGAAATTCTTGAATGCATGATCGATTGTAATATATTTATGTTGTTCAACACATCTTTCTCAGGCTGACGCTCTTACCTATACATCGAATACATTAAGAGTGGTTCTGCTGCTGTTATCGAACGTGATTATTTCAGACATGGAATGGAACTATAGCTGATAGAAGAACCTTTCTATGCAGCCAGTTCAGTATATTCCTATCGCAGTGAATAAATTACGTGAAGAGTTGAAGTTATTAGCGGCTGTTTAGTTGTATCTGGCAGCACTTGTCGAATAAAGGACTGAATATAATAGAAACTTAACACATTGACTTTTTCAGAATTTCCATAGTACACATATATTAAATAATAAACTACTGTGCATTTACCATCAAAACACATTTAATATTTTTAACTGAAAAGTATAAGCAGTGTCACATTTTTTTATTTGCTATCTCTAGAGGAATGAAAGGTAGTCATACCTTAGGTAGGTCCTCCTAGACAGGGGGTGACGGATAGTGTTAACGTTTCGCTTTAAGTATTGTGTGTCGACGACAAGCGAGAAAGACAAATGCAAGGAGAGAATTGCAGAGGGTTAATATTGTAGCGGGGAAGTACTGGGCATAGTTGTTTGTACGGTGCCTGGAGCTTAGATACACCGTATTATTTGTTCGATTGACTTGTTTCTCTTCGCTATTTATTCATTTTAATTTCGGTAATCACTAATGGCAAGCTCTTCGTAGACCTTTTCTTCTCATTAAAAATATTCGTCAATTGATCAAAGCAAAGTAGAATAGACGATGAGTTTCAATAAGAGCGAAACATTGTCAGTGATTGTCGTCTTACTTGAAAATAAGTCGTCCGGCCTCATACTGCCTCCTCAAACCTCAATGGCTTCAGTGGACTTTACACGGTTGGACGTATCCCGATCAAGTTTCCGGTTTCAAGATAATTCTCTCCATTCTTTCCACTAGTCTTGATCTCCTTGAAAAAAATAAAGAATAATGGGTGCCATCCTTCCCTTCCAGATTCAACGATGCAAAAGAAAGAAATTGTGTTAGATTTTCTTATAAACATATATATTAATTTCGTGAGATTCATTCTCAATTTCTTGATTCATTCTCAGTCACTGGAACCATTTCTTTCTTTCTGAAACAGAAAGCTTTTGAAGTTAACAATTGATTGAATTATTCGTTCTGCATTACCATACTTATTCTTCGAGGAGTATTTTATAAGCAAACTTGTTCTCTGAGGATAAGATAACTTTTGAATAGCATCACTAATGTACATCTCATCGAATTGGAGCGCATTTGGATATTTTATACTTGGAAATTATCTAAAAAGGTTGGTTTTGACTAGGGTGGTATATAGATAAGTTTGCATAGAGGTGGTACATTTGTTCAAATTGGACAAAGGATTGATTTGCAGAGAAATGGTAATGAGGATGATTTGGAAAGAGGTGGTACGCCGGTTGATCTGAATACAGTGATTTAAAGGTTGGTTTGAATCAAGTTGGAGGACAAATAAGTTTAGACTGGGGATGCATACAGATTGGTCTAGAAACAGATGGTGCCCATGTTGGCTCGGACACAGAAATACTTAGGTCGGTGTCCACATTGTTGTTATACAGAGTGGTTTATGTAGACGTAATACCGAGATTTATTGGGACAGATACGGTACACTGGCTAGGGTGCTCAGTCATAGTTGACAGGTTAGTTTGGATAGAATTGGTACACAGACGTGTTTGAATAAATGAAGATAGGAGATAGTAGTGGCAAATGGGGTGATTTGCGCAGAGGATATACATGGAATTGTATGAACAGTGATAGTGCACCAGATGGCTTTTACAGTGGTGATAAACAGTTTATTTGTATAGAAGCGAAACACATTGCTTTGGGCAGAAGTGACAGAAGTGACATACAAGTTGTTTTGTATTGAGCTGATACACAAGTTTGTTTTTACAGGGGTAATGCAGAGTTTGGTTTATATAGATACGGTCCAGAGGGTTAATTTGAAAAGGTAGTACTCGACGTGTTTGGTAGAGTGATGGTATACATATGTTGATTGAGAAAGAGGTGATAGACAGGTTGGTTAGGCTAGAGGTGGTACACAATTTGGTTGAGAAAGAAGTAGTACATAGTTTTATTTGGACAGAAAAGCTTTAGAAGTTGATTTAGGTAAAGGTGGCGCACGTATTGTTTTGGACAGGTGGGTAACTTGGTGCAATTCTTCATGGTAGAAACAATTGTAAAAAAACAGGACACTGTGACAAATAAAACTAAACATTGAAAGGGCTACATTTCAGCTACAGTCCTGCTTGATTTGGTGACTAGTCAGCCAGTAAAACCAGAAAATATTGTATTGGTGTCTTGAAAATCTATTAAGACATATGTGTCCAACTTCAGCGTGACTAAAATTTACTTATATTTATTTCTATTTCTCATGATATTTGATGGAGATTTAATGTTGTACTAGATTGCATGCCACAAATCATTTTAGTTCTAGACAAACATTGGCACCAAGTAGTTAAACCAACAGAAACTAAATGAAATTGACTTCAATTCCTTTGTTGATAAAGTCCTGTGCCATATTGATGTCAATATTCATAGACAAAATTACAACCATGAAATTAATCTAATCGCTAGAAATACTATAACTCAATTAGGTATTTTTATGTTTAGCATGCAAGGAACTCCCGCTTGACTATAAAAAGCCACAGCTCGATTTACTATAACAGATCACATGATATGACTAATTCTTCTAAAAACATTTGCAAGGATTTGCAGCCAAATCTCATTCAAATATCAATGATTTTAGAAGTGAATCGATATATATAGTAAATATTTAGAGAGAAATATCGGTAATAGTTCATGCGAAAAATGTCTACAATATGGACGGAAAAATAATATCGTGGTGAAAATACTTGAAATTCTATTTCTATAACCGACACTATTCGCTGTTCACCCAACCTGATGTCTTCTTTTAAATATATTTATATATGTATAGCATGGAGTTCATATTTCAAAAAGAATAATCATGGAAAGTTTTTAAAAAATAGAATATAGAGTTCCATTAAAATTATGCATTGAAATAGGAATTTGAATTACGTCTTTTAAATAAACCTAAAGATGGATTAAATTTCATGTATGTCAAAATATGTATTTACATACACACACACACACACATATACACATGCACACTCAAATATTCATACATATATGTGTGTGTATATTTGTGGGTCTATGCATACCTACTTATATATATGAGTGTGTGTGTGTGTGTGTGTGTGTGTGTGTGTGTGTGTGTGTGTGTGTACAAGAAGGGATGTAAATACTTATGTATGAATTATATATAGAGAGACAAACGAAATAACATAAAACAAAAAGTAGAGAAGTATGATTCATTGGAAGCAGAAACTTCAAGAACTGTTACTTGGAGATTCTCGGCTCAAATTTTGGGGCGGCTATTAAAGATGGAGCATGAAAATAGAAAATAATAGCCATATTGTGTATATGCTTGAATATCATATTACGCGCCGTTTTGTTAAATAGCTGAAAAAGATATAACTTGTCGATATCATTGAAAAGATGAATTTATATTTTTTTAAAAATTAAAGAAAAGTGGTTATACAAAGTGTTAGAAATATATGTGCATGGTAAAATATGAAAAGATATGAAACATCATGTATGCATGCGTGAAAATTTGAAAACTGTAAATGCCATGCGTGCATACAATCCAATCTAAGTATGAAAAGACATATCCCAAAGTTACTTAGAATTATGGTTTCAAAAATAGAATCGGTAAGATGCACGCTTGAAATATCCTTGAAAGTAATCGTTGATATTCATTTGACTACGAATTTGGTAGATTAAATAAATGAGTGTTGTGAAACTATGAACTTCTTGAAACAAATGAATGACATTTCACTATGATGTCACTTTAAAATTTTAAACGAAACCTATCTGGTAAGTATGAAAAACATTCTAGGATTTTACATTGGATTTTAAACGGTATCAGACTTCTTCAAACATTTTCTGAAAATAGCATCGGAAATTTCTTAACACTAGATATGCTTGATGAGTCCAGACTTTTTAATGAATAAAGTTGTTCATAAAAATTGCTTTAAAAGAATTCTCTATGAATTGAACATAAATTGTTGTCATACTGTCGTTGGCTAATTATACATTAGCAGAATATACTAATGCTTTCAGTATGCAATACTCATTAAAATGGCAATTATTCAGAGCAATGCAAATAGTAAGAGAAGAAACTGTATTATTGTTCCAGACATTTTAAGAGTTGAAATGATTAAGTGAGTTTGCAAAACATTTTCATCAAATACAGTTTGCCATATTTGATTTTTTGCGAAAATCTTATGATATATAGGTGCTGGTGTGGCTGTGTGGCAAGAAACTTGCTTCCCAACCCCATAGTTCCGGGTTCAGTCCCACTGCGTGATACCTTGAGTAAGTGTCTTCCACTATAGCCTCAGGCCGACCAAAGCCTTGAGTGGATTTGGTAGACGGAAACTGAAAGAGGCCCGTCGTACACACACAGACACACATATGTATGTATTTTTGTGTGTGTATATGTGACTGTGTCTGTGCGTCTGTGTTTGTACGCCCACCATCGCTTGACACCGGATGTTGGTGTGTTTACGTCCTCATAACTTAGCGGTTCGGTAAAAGATACCTATAGAATACCCTTAGACTAAAAACTAAGCTTACAAAGAATAAGTCCTGGTGTGCTCCAGCATGGCCGCAGCCAAAAGACTGAAACAAGTAAAAGAATAAAAGAATATTCATGATTTATCGAAATAATTACGACACTGTTAGCGCAAGATAAAGATTTGAGAAGGTAGGTAATTTAGAAAGAGTAACCTTTTAAAATATCATACTGAATACACTGCAGTCTTGTTTGTATTTAATACCACTCACTACACGATGTAAGAGAAATTATTTCTTTATATTCTAGACTTAATTCAATCTAGTTTATGTTCATTAACAATGCCGAACGGGGCGATACAGTAAACAATTCGATATTCCCAAACTTCTACTAGTAAAAAGAAATGATGTGGAGAATTTGTTTGGTCTGAATTTAGGGCTAGTAGAAAAGACTTGTTAAGAAAACGTAAAGAAAAATATTGTGTGAGATTAAATATTCTACCTAAACATCATTGTCAATTTTTTTAGCTCCGCTTTTTATATAGTTACAAGTAGTAGTGCTATAGTTTTGCAAACGCTGCAAATATTATTACATAATACAGTTATGTGTATTTAGTCCAATAGACGAAAACATTCTTTATTATTTATTGTGTATACATATTTCTACAAACACCCATTTTTCTTTGTTTATTCTCCCCATACCAGGATTAGCGGTGGGAGGTGCTAGTTACGTTGACAATAGCAGGGAATACACTTCATAAACTTTAAAAAGAAATGCAAAATTAGATTTCAATATATATATA
>NC_068982.1:179286808-179288327 GCF_001194135.2 Octopus bimaculoides | reverse complement strand
ATATATATATATATATATATATAAATAGTTTTCTCCTTATCCCACGGTACTTTATAATATTGGAAATAGGTTTGTATATTAAATCCTTGAGAGTCGTGAACAGACTAAATCGTTACAGATTCGAAAAAAATTACAGCCTGTTATTTAGTTATAGCAATTTACTTTCTGATTTCAAATCACACCGATGTCAACTTTTGATTTTATTCTTCCTTGATCGATATAATACCTATCAGTAAATCAACTACTGAATAGATATAATCGGTTTTCCTCTTTCTCAAAAATATGTAGAACTGTGCTTAAGACAGAAATCGATATATGTACATCTTTCTTCAAAATCCGTTTTAAGTAAAGTTCTTTTCATTCCATTAAATTTAACGTACACTGCATCATTGAACAGATTTATAAAGTGCATAAAAACACATCTGATCGAAAAAAATTATTTATAATTCACTGGCCATGTGTACGCTCGAAAGATTACTGTGTTGATCTCCTGGTTATTTGTTCTTTTCACGGTTTGAACTCAATCTTCCTTCGATGGTTATCAACAAGTGTACATTTTTTTTTCAACTTCCCCACCGTAATTGCAAAAGTCTACTAATAAATAGTTCAGTAGCCTAACGGAAATGACATCACTCGTTTGTGGCTTTTATTAAACTAATAAATTATATGATAGGTATTTTAAAAGATTCATTGGTCTGCTATATCTGGTATTTATCAAACGATATTTAACTCTTAAGTAAAATCATTTCCTTTTTATTAACACTCTCAAACATAGTTTAGCACGTGGCTCTTATTGGCTATTAACGGAAACCAATTTCCTCAGAAATCGTTTATTAACTATCAATTATCTATCAATTCAGAATTTAAAACCCATCAAGTTGCTACAAGCTATTACAGATTTTTTTTATTGACTTATCATTAGAATGTAAGTTTATTAGGTATTAATCGAAAGCTATTTAATATTTCCCCACTGACCAAAACATTTGAAGTGTTTATACTTTTCAAACTAATTATATTAACTTAGAAGATCCCAATAGATAGTTTACTTCGGAATAAAACTAATTTTACTATGTATTTTATGTTTTATGCAATATTTCTTTGTTTTACTTTATATTTTCTCAGATGTGATACAACAAAGACAGATGTGGCCATTTCAAAGTAACAACCAAAGGCTGGTCAGTTTCAGTATATTTCTAATCAACAACGCTCTTCCACATCCACTCATCAGTTGTACTGAAGTCGTTGCATCTGTTATCTCCTGCCTGTTTTCCGCTTCATAAATGGCAATTTTATTAATAGAGATTTACATATGCACATAAAATATGCTTTACACACACAACCTCGCATGCGCACACACACACACACAGAGGTACGCACGCACACACACACACACACACACACAAACACGCACTCACACACACACATACACTCACACACACGCACACACACGTGCGATGTTTTCAATTAACGATGTATCGCCAATGTATAAATATATGTGTGTATATATGAATATATATTA
>NC_068982.1:179279530-179286413 GCF_001194135.2 Octopus bimaculoides | reverse complement strand
TATATATATATATATATATATATATATGTGTGCATACACATATATACATGCACGAACACACAGAGACAAACACACTCACATATATACGCTTATCTACCATATCACGCATCTAAACAGAGCGTAAAATATCCGAGGTAATCGATACAGTACTCATTATTTGATGAAGTGCTTTAATGAAAACATAGCTACTAACAGATAGTCAGCTTGATCAATACATGACCACACACATACTTATTTATGTAAACACACTTACACGCACATTTATAACGCAATATGAATATATAGACATATTGTATAAGATATATGATATAACCTATAAATATGCAGGAATATCAATGAAACGCATATGTAAGTGTATGAAAACAAATACATAATTGGATGTGTGTGTGTGTGTGTGCGTGCATGTATGTATGAGTTTATGCTGATAAGTTTGCAGATTGCATTGGATATATATTGTGTGATGTTGTAACTTTCATGCCTGTCTCAAGGGGCTGTACATATAAATATATTCAATCGATTACTAGCAAGGGAGAAACGACACCGTCGATCACTAGCGAAATATATTTGCTGTTGTGGCACTAACCCCATATATATATATATCGATTTTTTAGACGAATATCGATTTCGTTTAAATGCCAGTGTATGCTAAATGCTTTTAGACATCTCCGTACATCAAACATACACGTACAGATAAATAAATACACATTTTCACACGTTCGCACGCACGTTCAGAGATACGCGTGTTAATTTTATAAGCGCCTAAGACATGACAGTATATCACAATAAGCTGAACAGTTTAAACCTATTAATAAGTAACTCTAATTTATTCATTATATTTTAATCAACTGATACTTAATTATCTGAAGCACGTGTGAGTTAATCATCGAACGTCTGCATTTTCTGTTTAACTTTCGTTAATTAGTGATTAGATGATTAGCCCTATTGACTTCAAGGTATTGATATATGGAAATTGAGAAATTCTAGCATTTCCCCAAAGCATTAGTAACATGTCGGGTGAGATGGTTCCAACCACAAATAGAAAATTCACTTCGTATAATATATTTCGAAACCGTGTACTTAAATATTTTAATGAATAATTTTTATTGAATTTATAATCCGAAACGTATTATTTAGAACATTATATATTCAAGTATTTTATGTAATCTCACACACTATTTGTTGATAAGGATAATGGAATCGTTCCCCAAAGCATATTATTAATGAGCAAACCGCTTAGACTATAAATAGTCATTGCATTAATTGTGATACACCGAAATATGAAATTTAATTGCAGCATAGCCAATACATGTCTAGTTAGTTAGAAATCTTTATTTGCGGCTATGCTAGAGTTAGTCCTTCAAGGGTTTATGTCAAATAAAGCTGGTACCGAGGTAGAACGGCAAAGTTGGTGTGGACGCAGACAGAGGCAACTTTAGAAAGTAATACAGTATGCTACCAAATATCATATATATTTTCGACCTACCGGCTCTTCTTTTTCTTAATCATACACACATACAACATAATCTGCAGTTCAGTTTATTCACCTGGCCCTTTTAATATCTTCAGCGGTTTTCATCCTGTAACAATTATTCGGAGAAGGTCTCTGATTTAAAGATACATTTCTTCCTTCCCAGTATTCACGTAGACACTGTGAAGAGAGATTGTCATTGCCTTTCCTTCTGATTAATAGATAAGGAAAAACACACGGCCTCATACTCACACTTATACAAGCATGCGTGCTCGTCCACACACAGTTAATGCTAATGAATTAATTCAGTACTATGGTTTTTCACTAGCATTCATCAATTTGCACGTTACAATCCTTTGCTAGATTTGTTTCGTAGATTTTATGGCAATGGACTACATGGTACCTTGTCATGTATTGTGTAAGATCACTGAAGCTTTGTCTGTTGCCCTGAAAAATTGTGCCTACTACGCTACTTAATTCTATATCTTTCTCTTCATTATGGATATAGAATGGTTTATGATATGATATTTCTCCGTTAAACATAAACTAAGCATCTGTATACACAATCTTACCATCTCTATGCCAGATGTACTCCGAGCGCAAAGCATTTCTTTCTTAATTTAGTTTTTTTTTCTTAATACAATGTAATAAACTATTACCGCTTTATTATTTTTATCTTCACTTTTGTTGTGTGATGCAGGATGCAGTTATTTATGACCTAAGAAACACTATTCAGTTTTTCGACAATTACAACTATCGCTCCATTTTGTTTCTGTTGTTGTTTGATAGTTTCAGGCAAATTTCTACTACATAACCTGCTACTCTTCCGTATTACTGAGGCATGTGCAGTATTATATGTTCTTGATTTTTTTGTTGTTGGAGAAATATCATCTTTACCCGGTGTATATTGCATCAGCTTGGTTTGTTATGGGCTTTAGCTTGGGTCGTTTGTTGTATTAGTGTTTTTACTGTGTTGTGTGTGCAGTACAAGTTATGTTCTTCAGTTGGGTATCCTACCTGTACAGTACATGTTGCTGCTGTTGTTAATCTTAATATCCTATAAGATATCCTATAAATACAATAAATATCCTATATATATATACAATAAATACAATGAATATATCCTATAGGATATTTATTGTATAGTGTGTCTTGTGTCTTGTGTCTTGGATTTGTGGATTATTTTATTTGTGTTGCACTATTGAATTGATAGTGTCTTGCGTAGGATGTTGGCTGCTCCTTGTAGGGCTATTTTTGGGATAGAGTGTAGTGTTGAGGGTCCAAGTATAGCTTCTATGTTTTAGCTTATATGTTTTTTATCAATCATAACCAATGCTCCAATTATAATTGATATTGTTTCACCTTCATGTCTCGCATCTTGAATACTTCAATTTCGAGATCTTTGTATTTAAACAATTTGTCTGCTTCTTTTTGGACAATATTTTGGTCACAAGGGACTATAGGCGTCATTTTTCAAGACCTGATGATTATGTCTGGGTAATTATCTTTGATTTCGTTGTAAGTTTGAACAGGTGTTTCTAGATGGTCGTAACGTGGTCATTGTTTGGCACATGTTTGCAGCATTTCTTATTAGTATTTATGTTGTAGTATTGGTATATTGCCCAATGGATATAACTACTTACTCGGTCATGTCTGTTGATATATTCCGATTTGGCTACGAGTAGAAAGCCAGAGATGATGTGGTCAACTGTCTCATTGAGCCGGCTGTACATTACATTCTGCATATGGCATTTGGATCTGTTTTCATTGTTTTACTGCTGTAGCTGTTTGTGGTCAGACATTGTTCTTGTGCAGCGAAAATCAGTTCTTCTGTTTCTGCTTTTAGTCCAGAGCGTTTCAGGCATTGTTAGCTTTATTTAGGCTCACTCTTTTCTGTCAAACCTTGCAGGGTATTGGCTATGAAGTAATTTTTCTCACCATTTCTTCTTTAGCAAGTTTTAGAGTTCTGTTTTCAGGTTGCTTTTTGTCTCTTTCGTTGATAATTTTTGTCGTTTCTTAGATCAGTGTTTCAGTGAAGTTTGTTTCTGTTTTGTATTTTGTTGCTTCCTTGTGTATAGTGAAAAACGTTTTCTTTTTTCGTGTTTCTTTATTACACGTAGACGTCAACTTTTTGTTTCTGAGTAGTTTTCTAGTTGAACTGTTTGTATTTTAGAATACGTCTCTGTGTCAGGCCACGATCTCCTGTATGGGGTTGATATATTTTGTCCCTATCTGCTTTGGGGTGGTGACTTCGGTATGCTGTTAATAGTTTTCGCAATTCATTAATCTTTTAGTTTATTGTATTGAAGTTGTAGTTTGTGACTGGTATTGCTGGCATGCTTATATCTACTATCAGCTTGGCATTTAGTTCAGTGTTTCTTATTAGTCCAACCCCCCAGCCCCACCCCTGTAATATTCTCTCCTAATTTTCTCTTTCATTTCTGTGTATTGTATTTTAGCTATTTCGTCTATTTCTATGTCCGATTTTGTCTAATTCTCTGATTTCGTTGTCTATGCTTAGTGCAGTATTTTCATTACTCATATAATTGCGTCTTCTTAATGTTAATTTGACGTATTTGTCCAATCGCATGTTCATACTTATATCCTTGCTGAAAATATGTACAATGTTTAAGAACGCTATTATTATTATTATTATTATTATTATTATTATTATTATTATTATTATTATTATTATTATTATTATTATTATTATTATTATCATTTCAATTACACACAACACATGAAACTGTTGTAAAAGAAAAAATTCCTAACATCAAGCTACAAGTAACCTTAGTTGCCAAGAACCTTCCTAAGTAACTTAGCTATCTATAACAACACTCTTTTCTGGAGCTGAACTAAACTAGGTTTTACGCTTAATCCCTTTATCCATCTGTTCAGATCTTTAGGAATAGTTCCTAGTGTACCTGTAGCTACAAGGATACAGTTTACCCGCACTTTTCACAGCCACTGTAACTCAATGGCTAGTTCCTGGTACTTTTCTGCTTTCTCTATACCTCTCAAATTGGCTTTCTCATCATTTGGGACTGTAAAGTAAATTACCTGCCATTTTCTATTCTCTTTGTCTACTACTACTTAATCAGACCTTCTAGCTTCTATTACATTGTCAGTCTGAATGTTAAAATCTCACAACATGTTATATTACTTTCTTTCTAGCATTTTACTAGGTTCATGTTCATTCCATTTATCAGTATGGTCAATTTCTAGCTTCTACATAACTCCCGTTGGATTATTCTCGGTAGCTTGTCATGTATTTTTATATTTTTTCTGTGTCAACATGTCACATTCATGTTGGCACAGAATAACGCTTTCTTCTTTTGATTTACATAACCTACATTGGGAATCTACTTCTTTTTTTGTCGATCTTGGCTTTTATCCAATTCGTCCTCAATGTTTGACTTGTCCTGCTTCTGAGAAACTTTCTGTCTCGCTTTTCAGCCTTCCATTCTACAACTATAACAATGTCTCACTATTACTATTTCCTGCTACTATCTCTGGGAATCTATTATGCGAAGCCTTCTGTTGCCAGTCAGATAATCTTTCTTCTTTTCTCTGTTTTATAACTTCATTTGGCTCTTTGGTTTCTCTATGAGGTACTCTTACTGTAGCAGATCTTAAACTTTCTTGAGTATTACCTACATAGGAGGTTATATCTACTCTCTCTAACTTGGCGCAGTCTTCTATTGATATTAACCCTCTTCTAAATTCCTTTCCTGGAAAGTAAGATAAACAGCGTATGACCTAGCAGGTGGGGCCTAGTTAGAATTTTCTTCAGGTCGATTAGCCCATCCCGCTCAAAAGCTTCCTGAATAAGGGTTGTTTAAGGATGAAGAACAAAACACCAATGTTTCCAAAGGGGAATTATCCACACCTTAAATAATTCCCCTCAACGCATGGCTATGATGTTCCCCCATCACTTCTGCTCGTGATCCGAGATGCACATATCGTCACCCGCTAAAGGACATCAATACGGACTTTTTCACATTGGATCAACTCAAAGTAGCTCTCGGTAGTTTTGCTAACAATAAATCTCCAAGACTTGATAAGATACCAACATTACTGTGGAAAGATCCAATATTTCATGAAACCCTGCTAGGTTTCTGCAACGACACATATCTACATCATTTGCCTCCATCAGCTTGGTTGAAGGGTGGTATTTGTTCCTGTTCCCCCAAAAGGTGATCTAACAAGTGCAGCAAATTATAGAGGCATTACTCTGATCCCAATTATAGCAAAAAAGTTCATAACAAACTTCTGGTTAATAGCATTGTACCTATGCTCGATCCACTTCTTCGTAAGAATCAGAATGGATTTAGAAGAGGCCGGTGAACAACTGTTCAAATCTTCTCCTTCCGTCGCATACTGGAAGAAAGGAAAAAATTTAACAAACGCGTCAACATCTGTTTTGTTGACTTTCACAAAGCATTTGATTCCATTAGCAGAGATCTTATGTTTAACATCCTTACACTCTATGGTATTACTCTCAGGATGGTTGATGCTGTTAGAACGCTGTACACAAGCACTTCTACTGGGCACTTTATTCCAATTTACTTGATATTCTCCTTGATGCCTTCGATAGTGTCCCCAAGGGCCCAACAATAATTATTGGCACTATCTTCACCTTCTTCATTAAGAGGGTTGTATTTATATATTTTTTCGGCTTCCTTCTTGACTATTGGTGAAAGGGGCATGCAACATCAACTAAATAGCACATGTGGAGCATCTTGTCGACCACCACTAGTTCCGGTCTGTTGTGCTCTAGCACCTGATCTGCTTGGATTGGGAAATCCCAGAGGATTTTGCTAGTCTCCTACTACTACTACTACTGCTGCTGCTACTACTACTACTACTACTACTACTATTATTATTGTTGTTGTTGTTGTTATTATTATTATTATTTGTACTAGTAGGAGGAGGAGGAGGAGGGGGGAGGGAAAAAAGAAGAAGAAGGAGAAGAAGAAGAAGAAGAAGAAGAAGAAGGAGAGGAGGAGGGGAGGGAATGAGGAACAGCAGGAGTAACTAGTGATAACAGTAGTAATATTATTGGTAGTGGTGATGGTGGTGGTGACGGTAGTACGAGTAACAGCAGCAGTTGGGTCAATTGTTGGTGATCCCGTATTGAGTTTTTGAACTGGCTATGGTCAAATGCTGGTTTTAAACACTTTGAAATAATGCTTCATCCATAGAGACACAATCAATGCATCTAATAATTGCTTTGAATGTAGAAATGTTTGTGGAATCCTCAACCATTTGCACAACTACACAACGCATATGTAATTCAAGCAACTGGAATACTCACCATCGCAACCGACCGAGGATACATATTTTCATTTAAGCATGCATTATGTCATATTGTGTTGAATCTGTGTGTGTGTGTGTGTGTGTGTGTGTGTGTAT
>NC_068982.1:179272349-179279435 GCF_001194135.2 Octopus bimaculoides | reverse complement strand
TGTGTGTGTGTGTGTGTGTGTGTGTGTGTGTGTGTGTGTGTATACATAAACGATTTCGTATATTCAAAATCTCTTTGACTCATTCACTCTTTTTTTCCGCCTCGTTCATTTTCTTTTCTTGCTGCAGCTTTCTACCGTCATCTCTAACACCGTTATTCGTCTTTTACGATACAGGTAATTCCTTTTATGGAATTATGTGGAACTGATATTCGATGATGTAGACCAGCAGTGGCTCTAGAACTGTTTAGTTTTTAGAATTTTAGAATAGTACTGTTTTGGAGTCACAACGTTTAGGAATATACGGAAACTTAGCACAGTAACATTTATTGAATGTTATGTATATTGGTGTATATTTCTGTGTGTAATTGCGTGTGTGCAAACAAACGTTTCACCAAACAGAATAATATTGTATGTTCATTCCCCCACCTTTTCTCTCTCATTTTTCATCTGCAATCTCTCTCTCACTCTCTCCGTCTGCCTTTCATGTACAGTATCATGGAAGTGAAGAGAGTTATATAAACAGATAGATAGACAGAGTGGTAAAGCGATAGTCAAAAAGAGAGATAGATATTGAATAAGGTGCTAGATCGAAAGTGAATGATTTTACTTTCCCGACGCTTGTTTCAGAGAAACTAAGTTGATGAGTTTTATTTCCGTTTGAAGTTTGATCTATATCTTAGAAAACATTTAATTTAGTTTCGATTCCCGTTCTTGTTAATGGGACTAAATTAACAAATTATTTTGGTTTTGTGCACTTAATGAACTCAAACTCTTTAGATGTGTCTTCCACTTTTACCTTGCCGACTAATTTTTAAAAATTAGTTTAAAAAACGAATTAGCAGTTCTTGAATTTAATTTCTTGTACATTTGTCAGCTTTGTGTGTTAATAGGGGCACAAATATAATTATTTGCCTTGCGTATATGGTGTGTGTGTGTGTGTGTGTGTGTGTGTGTGTGTGTGTGTGTGGCTTTAAAAGAGGCATGTAAGAATAAGAAACCTTTCCAAATATATTCCATCCTATAATTATTTATACTTTGTATTCGAGTAAGAAAGGTGAGAAAATATTATAGATTAAAGCAACATTAATATTTTATTGATACTTAATTGAGTAGCCGTGAAAAGAGGAACAATGGCAAAATAGATTCTAATATGATTTAAATTCAAAATCATGCTGTAAAAGTTCTGACGTATTACCCACTTTTTTTTCACTACTGAAAAATATGTCACTTTTCTTATCTCATGGTGATTGCTCCTACCATAGCTTTTTGTTTGTTGCGTATGGTGTTCAGAGTCAGGTCAGCATTGATCTGGGAGACTTTTCATAAAGACTTTATTAGCTTTAACCATCCTGGCGTTTTGTGTATCTAAAACTATTTTATTGAAAGTGCCCTTTCTTTTGAAAAAATGTTGTGAGTTGAGGAAAAGTTTGTTGTTATACCTGATAGATTGGATAACCACTTAGAGGCTCCATTGGATTTATAATTCATATAATTGCAAAGAATTCCAGATAATGTGTTGAAACCAATTTTTAAATTCTGCTTCTAATTGCTTTACATATGTAATTCAAAACATCTTATCTGTTAGTAGTCTATTTTAACCGATTCCATCAGGTTCAAACTAAATATTTATGCAATAAAACTGTGGTCATAGAGTACAATTTTGTTAGGGTTTTATCTATTTTGGCTTTAATTTGAAATGCATTAGAAATTACTGCTAAACAATTGCTTTCCCAATTTCGTGACGTATTTTGAATAAGATCCAATGCTAGCTAAATGGTAACTAGATAGAGTTCCCAAATGTTTCAGTAGATTGATATTGGTTCTCTATGAGGTTTAGAAAAGACTTTTGAAAATATAATCGATTGTAGCTAACGGGAGAAGCATATAAATATATTTCCCCTTGTGTAGCTGATCTTTGAAATATAATTGTTATCATCAGAAGTCATTTCTGAAGACTTGTTTCACAGCTGTTCTAGCTTGAGGTAAGAAGAAATTTTCACGTAAATATCAAGAGAATTCTTTGTTGGTTTAATGTTGTTGAGATAGAATGGTTTGCCAAACTACGTGAACAAAGAAATGTTAAGAAAGTATTTTCATTAGTTAAGACATCTATATAATCATCTATCCCTTTTACCGTGCTAACTAAACACATTACATCCACTAATATGGACTCGACCACAAACACTATAACCGTAATACTGCCACTTCCAATATTATCTTTCTCACTATTATAAGAGTTGCCCTCAACATAGCAATTATTTCTTAACTAGCAGAATAATGTATATATTTCCCTGCAAATTCTAGTTACACCAAGTGAGAAGAACATCATGACCTAATATAAGTTACAAAACATTTTAGAATATTTCAATTCTAAACCTTGTTTGTAGAAGTTATTCTCTTAATTTCTGAACTATTAATTAACCGATGACAGCGCTTATAATATTTTCTCTACGAAGTCACGCATGCAAGAGCTAAAACTGAATTTCATAGACAAACTCTACTCTTCAATATCAGAAAATACTTCGGTTCTTAACTGTTGCCGATTCTCTACAAATATAAAGTGAGACTCACGAATAAATAAATCTCTGATGCATTGGTCTGAATCACTGTTACAGAATCAATGCAAAAGAAAGTTACGTGACTGATTGGCAGTAAGCCACTCACCAGTACTTTTCAGTTACTCTCCCAAATTGACTTCTTTACACGGCTACTGCCGCCTCTGCTCTCATAGCAAGTTAGTTGTATGATACCTCTAGGGAAATACCACTGACGTACTGCTATCTTCTCCTTTATTTACTACAAGTCTCAGCGCCCCCTCCTACATCCTACGTTTCCTAGTTTCCTTATCTTTACTCTCTAGATCTGTTAACCTCTGCAATTTCCTCCATAAGCAAGTTTCTCCAGCAGTCATCAACTAACTGCCAATCAGACGCACGATTACGGAAATGTTTTGCAGCTGCGACAACCTCCGCCTTTTTGATTTTGCGCGTCGCACACACAATGCAGGTCTTCAAAATGTTGACACTCGAATGTGGTCCTTGCTTGAAATACGCCTCATAAAACGTAATCGAGAAGGTTGAGATCTGGGATATTACTGGGCCAGATTTTGACCATCACAAAAATGGTATCTTGACCTATTGCATGGTGCAGAATCCTGGATAAACACCACATTGTCAAGCCCAAACTTCTGTTCCATCCAAGGTAACAACGTGCTTCAGGATGTCCAGATACTCCTTTGTGCCGATCTGCAAGCCAGACTCAGTGAAGTGTGGATCCATAGCCCTTGCATCACTCACCACGACTCCAGATACCATCACAGAGGCAGGAATCTTAGTCTCAAACACAGTGGGGGACGTCATAAGGGTTGTATGCAATCACAGAGAATTTTTGCGATTCATCTCAGCGTCCACAAACACGTAATTTTTCCTGTTCCTTGATACTTGGTGAATGAGAGAAGCTTTGGGTATCTCTTTGCTCACATTGCATTTGGCTTTGACTGTTAGGCGGTGACGGTGTCGTCGAACATAGCTAGTCATGCCAAGGTTCCTGTTCACAGTTCTGGATACCGTAGAAAGGGACACATTGCATTTCTTTGCAAGAGTTGTCATGAATGTGGATGGGTTGGCTTCAATCGAGCGTTTCAGGCCAGCAAGAAACTTTGGATTCCGCTTAGAATCACTTCGTGTTGTGTTCTTTTCTATCAATCTTGCCCTCTTCTTTAAATTATTTATACACACGATACATCGTTACTTTTGGAAGGTTCATCAACTTAACAATTTTATTGGCAGTGTGCCCAGCGCGCGCCAAAACAACAATGCCAGACGATTCTGTTGTTTCATGACTTTCTGTTATCGAATCAGTTCGCTATTTAACTGAAAATAAATAGGACAATTAGATTCTCAATCAAGCGAGGTTTTGTAAAAGAATGAAATGTTAAGCCCACTAAGTCAACTGCTTAAAATTGGTCTCAATTTATCTACAAGACCCTGTATGCATACCTAGTTGGCAAATCTAATTAACAATTCTAACTTCGACGACGTATGCATTTATATGAAATCATCAAGGTGCAAATATGTCGTAGAAGGTGTAAAACGAAACTCGTTTTAACAGAAGAATAACATATATTTCCCTTTTTTCTTCAAGGTAATGTGTACTATTAATAAAGTTATACCACGAATGGAAACATCAGAGGTTAACATTCTCTAAACTCGTTTTCATCAAGACATTTTTTGGAAAATATTAATTTGTCCTTATACATAGATGCAGTACTTAAACCTGAATCTGTCATATAGATTGTATAAGCAATTTATGTATACATCTTATACATGAACATTTCCCGAAGGGAACTGTTCAAGAGTGATTCTGCATGTACTTCTTTGTGTGACGTCATCCTGTCATTACCCATCACGATCGATATTGCAATATACAGTTAAAGAGTTCTATAAAGATGAAAGAAACGACGTCTCTGAATTATCAATTAGATTCTTTCGATAAGGCATAGACAATATTCTTTATTGATCATATAACTTGAAAGCAATATTTCCCTATCATTATATATATACTAAAGCATATAAAATAACATACGCATATGCACGTATATGTGTGTATGTATGTGAGTGCGTGTGTGTGTATGTGTGTGCGCTTGTTCATTCATAACACACACACACACACACACACACACACACACACACACACACATATATATATATATGCATACATATATTTATGTGTAAATCTATTCATATATATACATTCGTATATAAATACTTAGATATATATTGAATATAATCATTTATTCATGATATACATTTTTATGTCATATATATGTATATATATGTATATATAAATATTATATTTAATACATAATTATTATATATAATATATATGTAAATATATATATATTATATAAATTTATATTATATATATAACTATATCATATATATATCATATATATATATATATATATATATATATATATATATATATATATATATACATATAAAACATCTACACATATATAATAATAAGTGCGTGTAGTGTAATTATATGCACATACAAACACAAAAAAGATACACATACACATTGAAGTAATGTTTGTTAATGCCTTTATGAAAGCAACTAAATTAGACAACCATTACTTGTTATAAACTGAGGCTTTGTTCCAGAACATTAGAATCATTTAGGAAATTAATCAACTGCAGGCAATATTTCATCGATCATTTTACAGATGTGTCATCGTTATTTTTTAAAGTGAAATATTGCTATCATACCTCAGTAGTTTCTATTTATTGATTCGTGCAGTAGGATTAAAACCTTAGATTTACAGAAGAGAAATAATATTTCTGACAAGAGTTGTAGATGTAAGTGAACTAGAGTAGCTCCATGTCACAATGTAAACCAAGTTGCAGAACCAGTTCTCTGCTAATTCACCTCTCGTTTGTATTATACACTATCGTAGATCTAGATGTTTCGTGTGGATAATTACAAAGCCACGACTGTGTCAGAAGCTTATAGTCAAACTTACCAACCAAGAAGCACTATTCTTCATTCTCTTTCTCATTTAAACCAGATAATTGTAACTTCCTTCTCACAATATTAATCTATTTTTCATTTCAAAACCTATGTCACCTTCAAGATCATATGTTCACTAACTGAATATCAATTTTCCTTCCATTGAAAATATTATATAAATGAAGATAGTTTCGTGTGGTCTTTAGACCTTTTCACTTCATATCATTCAAAACAAGTGCCACAAATGCATTACGGACAACATTACCACCAACAACACTTATTTCATTCATATGAAAGAAGCCACTTGGGGAAAAATTGTGAAATAGTATACGAACACTGCAGTTCATATTCTTCCGAAGCTTTAATATTACGTTTAAATAATTCAGCAATATGTAATCATATTAAGCTTTCCTCTGTGTAATATTTCAATCAAATATATTTCTTGATTTCTGGACTTTGCAAATTTAACATACAACAAATTTGACGGTCTTGTAAATTTGGTAATCTTGAAGATAAAAGGTTCTTATTCAGAATGTTGTTGATAATGTTCTTATACAATTCATCCTACCTAAAAAGAAATGCCTATCACCGTTGTCGCATACGTCGTGGCATTTGCACATGTGTTATTTGAATGTTCGTATGCATTACGAGTAGCATATGGCTATACAAATTTCAAATCAGTACGTATATCACTTGCCAGTGTCCTACGCCAATCAGAATAACCTAAGGAAACTGATTACATCCATTGATCTCCAGAAAATTGCAAAAGACTTTGATCAAAGACGTTTGTCACAGGATAACTAGATAACCTTGGTTAAATTGGTCAGAAATGTGTTTTTCATTTTATGATATATTTATAATAATGTTTTTGGTCACCACCTCCTCCACACATTTACGTCTCTATTGACTTCAGAAACCAGTTCTTGTCATATTTCTTAGGCTACTCTAAAGCAAAGATAGTGACAGGTGGTATACAGCTACTGTTCTCACTAAACGGTTTTTTTTTTCCATCTTCCATTTCCTTAAAGTTAACTATCTTCTATCTATGAACACACTAAAGATTCTATCCCAACCACTCTATTCTCTTCCATAATGCAATGAAGACACCAGCCAACTCTTATTTCTTCCATAGAGACTTACCTTAATGTTGAGGTTCTCTCAGACAAATATTCCTTTACATCTGGTGCATCTGAGATTTCTCACACTTCTCTATTTCCATATCGGCTTTAAGAAAATATTTGCGTTCAGACCAAAATACTCAGCTCTAAGAGACACTGTCTTTCACTCGAAGAAATATTTAACATATTGTAGCCATTCATACACATCCCAGACATCTCAAGTCTATCCTACTCACTGGATGTCCTTTACTGAAAACAACCTTCGCAATATATCGCTGTGTCATTTCTGTCTTTTACTGCTACAGAATCTTTAAAACGCTTTTACACTAGCCAGGTATACAATACACCTATGCAAACCCAAAACTTCCCTCTTCTACTTTTGTTCGATACTACTACTGTTCCTCAGGCTTAAATCCAGTATCTCTCTCTCTCTCTCTCTCTCTCTCTCTCTCTCTCT
>NC_068982.1:179270254-179272071 GCF_001194135.2 Octopus bimaculoides | reverse complement strand
ATCTATCATTGTTCATTCCTTTCCAATTTGTGATCTTGAGACTTGTTAAACTTTTTCTATGTAGAAAAGTTTGATGTTTTCCCTTTTGAAAAATCTTTCAATTTTATTAATCTTTTTATTTGTCCTTTCAGACTTCTTTTCTAGAAAACCTCAACTTCTAATGTCTTCTAGTATTTATATAACAATTACTGCCCTTCGACGTTGGTAATCAGAAGCACTATTATCATGAATTTCTATCTTCTTAATACATACATAAACGCTTATGCCGACAAAAAATAATCCGTTTTACATCTTCCCTTAAAGGTTTTCCTCTCATATATTTAATTCACATAAAACTTGTAAACTGTCTTTTATTTTTACGTTTCCTCTCTGACACAATAGGTTTTCTTTCAACTAAAATTTACGTTTCTCTGAATTGTTATTATTGTTTTATTCTTTTACTTGTTTCAGTCATTTTACTGCAGCCATGGTGAAGCACTGCCTTGAAAATTATTCGAGATTCCTCAGCATTATAACGGTTGTTATATTCTCTGCTTCATCCCCACTCTTTTTTTCAGCTATTTTAACAGTTAAAGAATATTCCGGATAAACTTCACGATTGTTATAACGCATTTGTTCAGGAACAGTTTGATGCATTGGTTAAAAGTGAACGGTGTCAGAGAGCGTAGTTGAGAAACGTTATCTGGCACGGAGAATCGGAAGCCATCTCTATATTGGAAAAGAGTAACCTGTATCATGATAGTTCCCCCCGGGTATCCACTTGCCAATTTCATGACTGCTGATTAATGCTCTGTAAACAATGTAAAGGCGTGACATGGACAACTGAAACAGAAACCATAAAACCGAGATCAGCAAAAGGGGATACTGCAGGAATTCTGACTGCCCTCGCACGCCGAGATTCATCCCCACATAATTGCACTGGGTCTTTGGCTCAAATCAAGTGACTATGTGAAGCTGCTCGAGAGACTGTGACTGGTGAGGGTCGCTGCTGGAAGGCTCTATGTGTGGCAGAAGGATTCGGTTCCATGCCATACCCTGGAAAGAGTCAAACGCGGTTATCAGAGCATTTCTACGACTTCGCCAGCACAAATTTCTGGCTTCATAGTTCCCCTGATTGTAATCTCATGGATTACTTTGCGTGGATGTGTGAGGCACGGTTGAAAATGACACCAACCACTCTGCTTGCAAACTAAGTCTTGGCTGGTGGTCAAGATTAAGGAGGAGTTCGAAGATCTTGCCAGGGACATAGTGAAGAACGCAAGCTCCAGCTTCTGGAGCCATCTTGAGGACTTAGCAAAAGATGAGGGTGGCTACATTGAATAACCTATTATCTCCAAGCTGTAGCCTACTTGATAGTTTACATTTTTTAAAGTATTTTCATTTTTGGATGGGATATTGTGTTTTCGTTTCCTATACTGCAAACCGCCAAATTTACCTCGAACACTGTAGATTTAACTGTATTTTCTATGTACCTCCTCGGTTCCAGATTTTAATATTTCGTAAATGTTAAAGTCGCCCAATGTATAGCAGATGGTTGTGACACTGCTTACTACACTAGGATGTAGAATTGAGGGCTAACATTGCCGCCATACATAACAGGCCCAGCTTTATAATATGTGTGCTATAGATATGTAAATATATATTGTTGTATTTCTGGATGGTCATTTGTCTTCTGTTTTGACAAATAAACACACGGACTATTAGAAAAAAAGAAAAAAAATTACCATCTCGAAATACAACAATATCTGTTTCAATACACGATTTCACACCAAGAATCTTGCACAACGAATTGACATATATATATATATATATATATA
>NC_068982.1:179261398-179266398 GCF_001194135.2 Octopus bimaculoides | reverse complement strand
TCCATTATTATACAAGAATATGAATGAAATTTATTATCAACATTAGAGAACAGATAGTAGTAATGTGACTAAATAACTGGGACATTGATTAGTTCATTCAAACTCACATCAGAACGGCAAATAAATATAGTAGCAGACTGTATTTTATGTATAAGTATAACGACCTAGATTCCTAGCTTAGTTAATCCGCCATTCACGTTTTTTTTTCTGCCAGGAATACTTCCCAGAACCAGTTTATAAATGGCAACTACATTTATAAAATAGCTTCTTTTGAAAATTTCATTAATGACCAGAAATCGAACATAAATACAAAAAGGAAAGAAATATTTATGAACGGAAATATTTTCGAAGAGGTATATATCCTTTTATGCCTATATGAAGGAAACGTAAAATATAAAAGATAGCATAGGCGAAAGATTAGGAAACGATTTGAGAAAAAATTACATTGTTCCCTCTTTATGGGATTTCAGAACTATGAATTAAATTATGATTTTTCGGATCATTAACCAATTTTAAAGATGAAAGAAATTTTAATAATTATTGTTATTTGACGTTTTGGTTTGTTTGTACATCTATCGCTGTTAGAAGCTATTTCATCTAAACTAAATATGAAAAAAGGACCTCATCTACCAAGCTACTAGCTCACTAAACCACCAAGCCACTGGCTGAGTAACTACCATTAGGTTGTAGCATTAATCCATTCCAGTAAACCACTATCTTATTTTCACCTCAACCATCGCCTCACTTACCAAACCACTATCACAGTTATGTACTACAACACTGTACTTCATAATTCCATGGGATTATAAGACCATTCTCTCATGTCCACACTAGTTCATACACCACTAAATATCTGACTCACTTATTCACAAGGCCAATGTCCACTTATCCACCAAGTCATGCTCCCACTTATCCATTGGGCCACTGCCCATTTTATCTACTAGGTCACTTCTACACTTATCCATTTAGCCATTGTACCACTCATCAACCAGACCATTCCTCCACTTATCAACCATGTCACTGTCCTACTTACCCACAGTGCCACACTGCAATTTTCCCCCGTATTATAGTCTGACTTATCCAACCGGTGACCAACCAACATAACTGCAATGAAGTGCTTCATTTCTCCACTCGCCCTTGTCCCACTTATCCACTAAAACCACTGTTGTATATCAACTCCATTACTTCCCCAATTATACACCAAACTACTGGACCACATATCGACACGACTACTGTCACAGGTACCTGAGCCAGTGGTCGATTTTTAGTTTAGGAATAAAGGTTCCTAGTGATACGGTGTGATAATATCTATATACCTAGGATTAAGATATCAGAAACCAGTTCAAACTAACAATTCATATAAATATTTATAAGTGTTTAACTCCAAAGATAAACCATTAGAGCAATAATTGTAATTTTAAACATGTATCACATACATTTAGACATTTGTTCTAGAATTATACATTCAGCCTAAATAATTTAGTGATAACGGTAGTTTCTGAAACACAGTACACCCTAGAAATAAATCACCTATCTTTTAAGCCTTACTAAGTTTTCCCATCTACTGAGAAGAAAAAGTAATTCTTATTTGTTTTATAACTCAAAACACAAGTACTAGCATTTCATTTTTGTATTTTTCAAACCCTATCGTCCAGAAACTTATTTCAGAAATGAAAATTATTTTCCTCTCACAACACAAAGTATTGGAGAAAGAAAAGATAGCAGTTTCAATTCATTGCCAAGTCGGAAATCATCAAACAAAAGAATATGCAAAATATTTAGACGAAATTAAATTTAAAATGGGAATTTTTCCAATCTTCAAAAATTTCTGCTTATCTTATTTCGTTTTCGAAAATATAAATTAAATGAAACTTTTCAGAATTGACGATGTCTTTGACCTAAGGTATAGGATTACTTGTATAAAATCTCGAAAACAAGAGCATCACTATTTCTAGTTAATGAATGTTAGAAAGTTCTACAGTTTTCATTGTTTTGTATTAAGTACATATCAAATATAACATTGTAACTTTAAAAGAGTTTTCCAGCTGTTATGCATTTATATTAAGCTTTATTTGGATATAGGTGACATATAAATGCAATAAAGGGAAATGTCGCAGCTGGAGGTATTCAACAAGCTGGGTAGCCGTTAGAAAAGGATTAAACGAAAGAAACACATATATTCACCAATATCTCTTAGATCTAGAAAATGGTATGTATTACAACTCAGTTCACGTAGGGCTGCAATGCAAGAAGATATTTCATATTTATGTTTTAAATCCGATGAATTTCTACTGAACAATGATGGTGGTATGGTTCGCAATTTTCAAGTAGTCAGTAAAGACGTGTCTATAAAAGGCTCATTCCGAAAGGCTCATTCCTAAATCCGAGGAATTTCTACCGGATAAGGATGGCGGTATGGTTTGCAGTTTGAAAGTAGTCAGTAAAGATGTGTCTTTAAAAGGCTCATTCCTAATGTACTCTACCATGTCTGAGTTGCAAATATATAGAATGGGGAACGTATTTGAAATATCTTTGACAAATTTGAATTTGAGAATAATAATTTTCAAATATGACATTTTAGATTACTGAATATTAGACTCATGATTTATCATTATAGAATTTGGGAAAAAAATGATTTTAGGCTTATACATTTATATTATATCATTGTAAAATTGTATTTCGAAATTATACGTGATTTTGGAACAATGGTCACAGCACGAGTACATTAAATTTACTCGACATGAAGTTAATAACCGATTGACACAATTTGAAATCTAGTTACAATACGAAATCTCGTATTAATCTTCTATCAATATATTTAGTTTCTGTAAAATATAAGTTATGCTTTCTTAACAACAAGAAACTAAGGCATTAAGAGTCCTATAATATTACATTCAACGTGGGAATACAGAAAATTGGAACCATATGCTATTTCATAGGCCATTATATTATTTCATGGCTGTGATACACATATAAGTTGGTCACTACACGCTTCCAAGGTTTATCGGTGACAGATTTGCTTTTACAGATTAACAACTATGTCTCACATGCGTGAAAAATTCAGAGAAAGAGAGAAACACACATGACACTACATACATATCATACATATCTATTTATCTATCTATCTATTTATCTATCTATCTATCTATCTATCTATCTATCTATCTAGACAGACAGACAGACAGACAAATAGACAGATGCATAGATAGATAGATAGATAGATAGATAGATAGATAGATAGATAGATAGATAGATACTATTGCAATCCATAATTTGTGAATGACTAAAGGGTGTTTGGTAAAAAACGCATACAATGCCAAAAGAAAAAAGACAGCTGGAATTAATAGCATTTCTGCTGATATAGAAACAGAATTTGGTCAAAAGATGTGTTCTTATTCAAGCGTTGAACCTGGAAAATCAGTTACCCAAACACGAAATCAGTACATCAGCGGTCTATTTCACACAAAGGTTGCCATAAATACCAAAACATTGCTGAAAACTTATACATGAATTTGCTATGAATAAAAATTGATGACTTGAAAATATTACATCAGACTTAGAAAAATATGGCATTCGGAGTTCTCTTCTAAAATGGAGACAATATCCCAATGTATTTGCAATACCAGTGTCGATACTAACATTCGGTAATTACTGATTAGTCTGCAAAGTTGAGACTTTGGAAGACTTACCCGATGTCTAAGTGTTTCTGGTGCTGAAGTATTTCTCGAAACAAGCTTTATTCTTTCTCCAGAAATTTTATGTCAGAATACAACGAAGCGCTGTATGAGATATCGCCTCACACAAAGAATTCTGGCAAACCACAATTCTGTACTAGTGTTGTATACATTGAACATGAAAGGATGAACTCAAAGTTGACATCGACAGAACTTGAACACAGTGTAAAGAGTGTGAACCAGACCTTCTATCTACGTACATGCCAGTATGTATAGCAAACATTTCTTTTCTTTGAATGTCAGACTTGTACATGAATTTTATGAATTCAACATTAATTCATTGAAAAAACAAAAAATTAATAAAGTGAAATGGCGTCGTTTAGTCCAGCTCCATTGCTGCTCTTTAATATCCTCCATTTGAGAGGCAACGGCAATAAAACTCGTTTATAAAAGACAAGACTGGAAAATTTAAAATGCGTTAAATCAGTCGGATTAAATCATCGAAGTATGTTAATTATTTAATGAATACGTGAAATTAATGGTTTCTTAATTTGCTCATTGCTCGTTGATATTGTAAATGTTTTTAGATCTAGATTCTGGTTTCTCAGATATGGAAGAAATAAAACATAACGTACTTGACAACTCCCCTCACATCAATATATGTCGCTTCATGCATCAGCGAATGGAATAGATCATCATAATCGTCAGCATCATCATCATCATTATTATCGTTCGCATCGTCCTGAGCGTTATCGACTTTGCAGACGTCACTGTTTTTGATGTTTATTATTATTATTATTATTATTATTATTATTATTATTATTATTAATCCTTTCTTCTATGGGTGCAATCCCGGTACTCAACCGGCACTTAATTCATCGACCCCAAAATGATGAAAGGTAAAGTCGACCTCGGCGGAAAATCAGAACGCAAAGACGAACAAAATACCGCTAAGCATTTTGTCCGGCGTGCTAACGATTCTGTCAATAAGTTCTGTTGTTTCACGGAATCAGTATTGTACTCAGTTTAATTATAATTCCTATCGAAACACATCTGATAGTCTGTGACGAGGTGCATCTTGTACTTTTTGTATAAAAGATTTTAGAACTGTTCTAATAATGTAATAAGTACTTTTGCTGAAGCCAGAACACATATTTTCTCTACTGTACCTACATACAAGTTAGGACCTAGTTTTCAATGTCTGTTCTCAAATTTTTGGCTATTGTTCTCAAGGCTCTAATAATAATCGATAGTACGAGAGTAATTCCTATCGAAACACATCTGATAGTCTGTGACGAGGTGCATCTTGTACTTTTTGTATAAAAG
>NC_068982.1:179256774-179261029 GCF_001194135.2 Octopus bimaculoides | reverse complement strand
CAATATATGTATATATATATATATATATATATATACATACATATATATATATATATATATATATATATATACATATATACATATATATGACAAAGGCGATGGTTTTCTTGGAAGGTCGGAACCGCTTCGCCACACAAGTCCTGTGCTGATGGCATCAGCAATGGTATAAGGACCATCTGAGGATGTGTTCCAGGGTTCCTTGCCTGGAACCCAACGGGTATGCTGGTGTCTCTGCTATGCCCCATGTGTGCAAGTTTGATAGGCTTGGAAGCACATCGTACACTGCCTGGATGAGGAATTTAATACGGTAAGGCTCGGTTTCCACCTGTCAGCCCAGGTCACTTTCCTCTCAACTACATTCTCCCATCTTGTCCATTTCTGCTGTTAAATGGTTTTGCACGTGTAGCTTTTCGTACTTTTTGTGTAGCAAGTTTAAAGTACATACTTCGCGATTGTTACACTCGGGTTGAATAATATAGGTATTATTTAATTTATTTCTATTTTTTTGTGAATGGTGTTTGGGGACGGAGATGGCCAGATATTGATTGGATCGTAATGTGGCGAGGGTATTTACACGTGTTGTATTAGCAATGGAGATGATACACATTTAAACTACATCATTTCATTTGGAAAATAGAAATACATTTTACTATTTCTTACACAAATACAGTCCAACACTTTTAATGAATATTACTTTTTCGGGTATAGCCCAGCACTTTGTCAGTGAGGTGAGCGTGTTTACACGTGTTATGCAAGTGTCGGAGATGACACACAGTTAAAGTACATCATTTCAGTCGGAAAATAAAAATAAATTTCAATGAGTATTACTTACTCGGATAAAGTCCAACACTTTGCCAGTTATTTTAGGCTCCATTTGATGTCTTTATTCCTGATATTTTTGGATAGATTTCGGGGCAGTGTTTTATCGCTCTTACAACGTCCCGGGTGTAATTATTGTTATCATCATCATCATCATCATCATCATCACCACCACCGCCACCACCACCACCACCACCACTACTACTACTACTACTACTACTACTACTACTACTACTACTACTACTACTACTACTACTACTATTTTGATAATAGGATATGTTTCGTATGATTCTTCCATATCACGAATTTATTCCTGTAGTAATTAAATTATTTGTAGTAATTAAATTGTTTGTAGTAATTTTTTCTTTATTTGTGAAAAAAATAGACTCAATTTGTGAATTTTTTTCTTTTCTGCCGCTCGTAAAAACCAAAATGGCTACAGCGTTAAGCCCCACCATCCCCCAAAAGTTGAACGTAAACAAATACAATTTTTTTAGACAGTAAACAGAAGAAAGAAAACAACTTTAATACCTCTGCGGAAGCATATATTTCATGTAGCTAAATATATAATAATTTCTGACAGAAAATGACATGAAAACAGTAAACAGCAAAAGCATCAATAACACACACTCACACATTCCTACACACCGTTCGCCAAACGAATGGAAGAAGTCATAGTTCGAATTTAGTTGTCTTTCTTTCTAGGAAACCTTCTGAAACTACTAACAGACTCTAGATAAATATTATCTAACAGAGAAAAATACTTCCATGACTGGGATGTCTGATAATAAAGGTAAATTAATACTTCAGCCATCGAACAGCGAAACAAAACACACATACGCCCATAAAAACACGAAGATAACTTACTTCTGCATGTAGCCTTGAATCCAAGTAAATAACATAATTTTAGTTGTATTTTATAGGAAAAGTATTGTAAATTGTATGTAGAAGTTGGAGGTTGATTCAATCCCATTTTCTCTCACTTCAAAGAATATCTCAAAGACTTGAAATTATAAATCTTCATCATACTGGCACAATAAGGAAGGAGAAATTTTCGAAAAAAAAAAAATCAAAAAAACACTGTCATTTGAAGTTTAGTTACATCTTTTATGCTTTGAAAGCCATACCATATTTTGATGTGATTTGAATTATATTCCAAGGAATATGAAATACGTATCAGTAATACATTGGTGTCAATTCAATCAATTTCTCTTTTTTAATTTACTGTGTAGCGGTGTTAGGCACTTATAAAGTCAAATATTTAGTGTCCCTATAGTTTCTCTTATTGTGTTTATAAGATTCATCATCTACCAGATTTAATCTCAAACCATAACTTAACGTTATTATTATTTTTTTTTTATTTTGTATGGTAGTGAAATTACTATATAGAAGTATATAATCAGTCTGTCATCAACCAATAACTTTTCCTAAAGTAGGTTTTAATCTTTGTAAATATCATATTTTTTAGTGGTTGACACTGTTCATAGTTCTCCAAGCACAATTTATGCCAGTATGATTGTCTGACGTTGATATATAACTTATTAGTTATCTCTAGTAATCATATGTGGTTTTAACCTAAATACTGCAAACATTTTCATACAATCTTCACCACTCCCATTAAACATAATTTTACTATTTTTGTGACAGAAACTTACACAATGCTCGGTTTAAATGACAGTCATTCATCCACTTGCAAATGATGTCATATTTCCAATTGAATAGAAGTAGATGCTGCTTTAGTTTTTTTATATTTATTTAATATCTGTCGCCAATCAGACTACGTGAAATCATTCAGTATGCGACTCATCACTCATGGTCAACATTCATATCAAGATTATGTCCAAGAATTCCTGGCTGCCTGTAACACTTGGCCATCAAATTGGTGGCGCTAAGAAGTAAAGATGATATGTAATTAAGTGCGATATCTTAATACATTGTTTACGGTGTACTTGATAAATTACATATGCATAAATCTGAATATTACCAAATCTGTAATATATGATAAATAGTCTCATAGATAAATATTTTGTTTGCAGCTAGAGCAGTAAATCATGGAACTACATACTTTGTCGTATACTGCAACTGAGGAAGAATTTAGATTTATGACAGAAAATCTTTAACACTTACTTTTAAAATGGAACAAATATGTTGCAGACAAAACTATAGTCTACAATTATGATTGAATATATTTTGGTAATGAATTAGTTAACATGTGAATTGAAAGAATCATTAGATCGTCGGATATAATATGCTATGTATACGCTTCAGTTGTTTGCTCTTTACGTTCAAATCATGTCAGAGACATCTTGTATAATTCATACATAAAATTCGGGCATTGGTGTCAATTCATCTCTCTTTGTTTCGATTTTGTGTTTGAATTGTTACTTATAATTCAGGATTGTTACATAGCTGATTCGGTTTGAGAATGTCGTGAAAAACATGTTGTCTGAGGAATATTGAACCAGTTACACATGAATTTCAATAAGTACGAATGCATTTGATCGAACATAATTGTAACTAACAAAGAATTCAACGCTTTCTATGAGGTTTCAGGGCAAACTACTTACACTCAACAAACTTATCAAAATCAAAAGCAACTAACATTTCAACTAACACTTCAAATAATTAGTTCTAATAGCAATATTATGTTATGAATTATTTAAAAATATTACTTGAGACCACCATTTTCCTGGTTATTGTCAACTAATGAATAATGTGCAATTGCTTCAGGTATGCATTTTGTTTTGTTCAATCGATAATCTTGTTCTCTTGCACAAGGAATGAATATTATTTCAAGTTATAAACCCCGTGAAATCCATCGCAAAGTCACATCATCTATAAATAAATTAATTTTCTAACAGAAATGCATTGTTCTTTTATTTTCTCCTTTTCAATGACTGTAGCATTCAAACGACATTAAACATTATAAGCATTCATTTAACTAGGTAAAAAAAAAATGCAACAGACTCACTGATGAATACTATTCATGAATGGAATAGTTTGCCGGCTGAGAGCTTAGTGCTTAGCAAAGAAGCTACTCTTCTATCGCTGAGTGGATGAGGAATTATAATGTAGATAAAATAGCAGGCTTCAAATAACAGAAAATAAAACAAACATACGAAAAGTTATATATCTTATCTGACTTGTGAAGAGAGAATTAGAAGAGATGTATAGTGCAGTTGTTAATATGATCGCCTATGTGTAAGCGAGATTGTGCACGTGCGTGTGTGTACGTTTGTGTGGTGAGTGCGCACACGGATGTATGCATATATCGTGTTCTATAAGCAAGTATTGAGAGGACTCAAATTTTGATGAATTGTCAAATATTTACCTACGGTCTATTTTTTACGCGAAACCAGGAATAGCCTGCATACGAATAATTGCTATGCCCATAAATCCCTCTCTCTCTCTCTCTCTCTCTCTCTCTCTCTCTCTC
>NC_068982.1:179249957-179256665 GCF_001194135.2 Octopus bimaculoides | reverse complement strand
ATATATATAATTTTTTCAGAATGAGATAATACATACAGATACACGTATATATGGGTGTGCATGTGTACATATACATATGAGTACAAGTTGTATATGTAGATATTGATATATATAAACATCTGTATAAATATATATATACATGTCTGATATATACATATGTATACATCTTCACATATATATATACCCTTCTACTACTAAGCACTGACCTGTCCGACCACCTAATCTATATTCTTAAATTCTTCATTCCATACTACTACCCCTCTCTCTGCCCCATCACTTAGACGCTATCACAGAACACCACTGGAAAATACGAAAACTAAAAGAAGCAGCACGTATGCTAGGACAAATGACCTCCTAAGCAAACTGATTGCGGATATGAGCAACATATGGGAACCGTATTAAGGAAGGATAGAAAAACATTAGATTTATAAGCCCTAATATTCACTTCATAATTACCCACGGGCATATGGCGTAGTGGTTAAGAGTGCCAGCTACTAACCCCAGGATTCCGAGTTCGCTTCTGAGCACTAATAATATCGAAAAATACCTTTAAATCCTATTTTTACATAGAAAATTTAATGTGTAACTAGTTAAATAATTTAATAAGGAAAGAAAATTTTAACTAGATGCAAAAATTTGTTTGAAATTTTAGTATCTATTTTAGTGCAAACATCACCAGATATATCCAACACATGTATATACACTTGATGTATGTAAATAATATGAGAACCCAGATTCGAAATTTCCCCAAGAGAGCTGAAGAAGGCTACAGGGTATATCAGCCGAAACGTTCTTTTAGCAACAAGCAAGATGAGGACACATATCCGTCGAATGTAAATAATATAGAACAGTATTAATCCCTCTGTGGTGGAGTCACGTGGCTTAGTGAATAGATGTTGAACTCATGATCGTAAGATTGTGCTTCGGATTCCTGGATCGGGCGACGCGTTGCGTTCTTGAGGAAAACACTTCATTTCATGTTGCTCAGGTCCACTCAGCTGGCAAAAATGAATTATCCTGCAACAGACCAGTGTCCTATCGAGGAGGAGAATATATATAATAGGGAAACTGGCCCTATGAGTCTATACAGGGAAGGAACTTTATTATTTACTTCGTGAATATCAACGAGTCTGAGCAATAACCTAAGTATGTTTTACTCTGCTGAACTCGACGAGGCTGACGTGTATTAAAAATATACTAATATACATTCCTACATAAACACGCAGCGATGCACATTAAGGTGCTGTATAACTCTTAATCTGACCTTACCTTCATCTGTCTGGAAAAGATTCGATTCAATCAATAGGTAATCAAGCCAATATTTGAAACCCACACATTCCCTCAATAAGGGGACTGGATATGTGAATATGATGTGCTTGTAGGTGTGCTTTCATGTGTATTTACCTCTGTGCGTCGGTATTTTCTTTTGCGTATATGTGTATATATATGTGTTTGCGTGTATCTGCGAGCAAGTATGTATGTATTGTATACGTGGGTCTGTGTTTCTTCACGCAGGAGGAATTGTACACATGCTCTTCAAAAGCTTCTCAGTTTATTAATGATTTTTTAGTGATTGACAGAAGGAAAAGGCTTGGACAGTGAGAAAACATAAGAAATCGATATTATGAGGAGAAAATATTAAAACAATAGTTAGAGAGGGGAGTGTGTCAGAGGTTTGGGCGAAGTTCGTTTTAGAAGTAGAAAAGGACAAGGCAGTAACTTAGTGTTGAATCTTTGCCAAACTTCCATATGACGTACTCGCCAATGCGGTTTAAGATGTTTACGAACAGAAAACGCAGGAGAAATGTTACATCATATTTAGACATGATTCCACAATAATAGTAGAAATATATTTAATAGAAATATGAAAAACACTTCAGAAGATTCGCTGTTGTTCTTTTCATTAATGCTGGTAATGTCCTTAACTTTACATGGCATAACACAGTTTCACTCATATTTTCTGCAAATAGTTAGCTATATGCCATTTTTTCCCTTTTAAATGTATTTTTACATAAAAAATTTAACGTGTAACTAGTTAAATAATTTAATAAGGAAAGAAAATTTTAAATAGATGCAAAAATCTGTTTGAAATTTTACTATCTATTTTAGTGCAAACATCACCAGATATATCCAACTTGATGTATGTAAATAATACATACACACACATAATACATGTCTGTATGTGTGTGCGACGTGTGTGTATGTGTGTGTGCCTGTGTGTGCATGTGTATTTGTGTATGTGTGTGGGTGTACGTGCATGCGTGCATTCGCATTGTGTGAACGCATGTGTGTATCATGTATGAAATAGCGGTAAAGAAAATAGATACAAATCTTTATGTAAAATAAGCAATCTCAGAAATAATGCCCAGAAAACTACAAAACTACATAAATTCTAGGCTTTATTTTCTGCATATATTCATATGTGTCTTTACATTTTAGAAAAAGAAATCATACATATACGTTTACACACAAATACCCGTGACTAATGTTTGACTTCAAATACCGCCATAAGAACAAAATATGGCGTTTAAAGCTAACTTAGCGTCATCTTTATCGGAAAACCAGAGAGAGACACTATTCATAAAATGCACTTTAGGTTTGATAGCAACGGTCTAAGACCGCCCTAAAATACGTCAACGGTAGCTAACCTTTTTATTTATGGCACTTATAAACACTGTAAGAAATTATCTTGCGAGTCAATGACCGTATTCTGGTTATTACAACAATGTGCAAGAAGTGGATAATTCCACTAAGCAGGCGAGAAATATTTGTGTTGGCGAAAAATATTATATGAAACACCATTCACCTTATATATAGGTGGTAGGACGTTATTGCTACAATCTATCACACAATGTGGATGCTGCTCTCTGAACATAACAAGATGCTTGAGTGCTTATGTATCAGTGGAAATTCATATTTATGAAGGGACATTAAAATAAATATATGTATAAATTGTAAGTACAAGGGAAACGCTTATATGTGGCTGCACATTTATGTAGTAGAGAGAAATGAGTATGTATTAAATCAACGATGCACTTCATTTTACGCATTTATTTCGCCGACCGACAGAATGTTGTAATAACTGAGCCTTTCAAAAGCAAAATCCTAAAACAAAAATGTCTAGGCACTCATATGTTTGTGTGTTTGTGTGTTTGTATGGTTATACATATGAACATGTATACAGACTAGACATATACACATGTATATGAGTATGCGCGTATGCATACATGCAATCATACTACATTCATATATATATACCGATAAATATATATATGTAAATAAATGTTAGCGCGCCGAGCGAAATGCTTAGCGGTATTTCGTCTGCCGCTACGTTCTGAGTTCAAATTCCGCCGAGGTCGACTTTGCCTTTCATCCTTTCGGGGTCGATTAAATAAGTACCAGTTACGCACTGGGGTCGATATAATCGACTTAATCCGTTTGTCTGTCTTTGTTTGTCCCCTCTGTGTGTAGCCCCTTGTGGGTAGTAAAGAAATAACACTACATTGATGTATACATACATACACACGCAAATAAATACATACAAACATACACATAGATGCAGGCATGTTTGTTTTAAGAAGTTATCTGAACAAGTATGTGAATTTCGGATTCAGTTCCTCTTCTCGGCGCATAAGGCGTCTTCCACTATAAGCCAATTGAAATATTGTGTGCAAATTAAGTGGGCGGAAACTATGCGGAAGCCCCTCATATATATTCATATACATATGTGCAAGTTTGTGTTTATGTGTGTGTGTATTTGTGTGCGTGTGTGTACGTGTCTGTGTGAGTGCGTGTCTATATATATATGTATATATACATATATATATTATATGTGTGCATGCGTGTATATATATATGTTTTCCTAGTTTTTCACCCTCTTGTATTCCTAGCCTTTCTCCTTCCCTTTCATCCACTTCCCCTTTTTGGCTCTGTCGTTCACTCTCCCTGCTGTCTTTCTCCCCTGTTTGCTGCTGTCACGTGACCAGCAGCGAGTTCCTCTTTTTCTTGCTTTCTTACACTGGTCCCTTAGCTGACCAGTCGCAAAATCTGTCTCTACGTTCTCCATACTTCCAAACATTTTCTAAGCGTTACCCACTATTCTCATCTCTTTGGCCCCAAGGCAGTATTTTGATCGACTGTTCGTCCTCGTCCACCGTTCTAAATCACACTCCGTGTCGTATTGCTTGTTTTGTTTTGTTTGCTTATGTCTTTAATTCTACGCAGGGAAACTTTTTTTTGCGTGCACCGCCAATTGGGAAGCATTCAGTCTTATCGTTAAAGGTGAGAAGCTAAACAGTACGATTGGTCGATAACCGATGAAGAATTATGGGCCTTCTCTTTGTCTCCCGTCGTTTTTACATTCATTATACGTTATGTCGTTTGTTTACATACTTTTTCATATATATATATATATATATATATATATGTGTGTGTGTGTGTGTGTGTGTGTGTGTGTGTGTGTGTGTGTGTGTGTGTGTGTGTGTGTGTGTGTGTTAATTAAATGAGAGAACAATGCCATGGATGTGTGGAATTTTCAGGACATTTATAAAGAGAAAGTTAGTCTTACAGCTGTTTCTGGGATATTAGGGATATCCCTTCATCAGAGACGATGTGAGATAGTTAAATAGAGGGAAATAGTAGAATTCAGTATAAGGAGTTATTTTGGCAAAGGATGGAAATAAGAAGTATAAAGGGAAATAAGAGAATAAAAGTAAAAATCAAAATATACGTGGGATGTTATAGTTGCAGTTCCATCATCCAAGGAAAGTGGTGCGTAAAAGTGGTAGAAATGCTTCTTGTCCAGGGTATGAAAATTCCGATTGGAGTTCATATTTTGTCAATACAAATGGAAAGTGTAGAGACGTAAATCCATGTGCTATTCATTCAGAGAGGTCTTGTGGTGCGAAAGAAATTTCCAGAATTTAATGATAACATTAAGTAGAGAGAGAGAGAGGAAAGAAAAGATGTGTATGTTAAAATGAGGGGAATGGGCAAAAGGAATAGATGTGGAAAGAATAAAGAAAAGAAAGAGGAAGAGAAAATGAATAAAGGAGTGTTAGTTGGTGGTCAAAATATTATGTGGGGGATGGGAGAAGAGTAGGGAAGGGATACGTGTGAGAAGTGGGAGGTGGTGTGACATGTTTGAAATGCACTAAGTGGAGGGATGAGTACAGAAAATGGTACGTGGGTGGAGGTTTACTAAAGTGAGTAGTAAACCTCAAAAAGGAAGGGAAGAATACGATATAATAGTTACGTTTGATACTTTGATACGAAAACATTCCACAACTTTCCATCTCAATAAACCGCTATTGTGCCTGAAAGTTGTATCTACGGATTGCTTGAAGCTAACTTTCTTCCTACACCTCGATCTCTAGATCTTACATGTATATGTATATATAGAAAGAAAGAAAGAAAGAAAGAAAGATATTTTTATTAAAATTGAAGCTGAGTCTTTTAATGTTTGTCCTGAGACTCAAGTATCACGACCAAGAATCATTGGTGAAATGTATATATATATATACATATAAACACGCACGCACGCACACACGCACACACACACACACACACACACACACACACACACACACACACACACACACACACACACACACAAACACGCGCACATGTATATATATATATATATATATACATGTGCGAGTCAAGGACCTCCGATTCGCACGAGATATCGTCAACAGTGTTAAAACGGTGACCTTCAGCTGCATTTTTGTCTTCGAAAAGAGATGGATGTCTACAGGTGCTAAATCTTTCGAACAGGACAGGTGCTGAAGCAATACCATGCTATTTTTAGCGAGGAACTCACGACTGAGGAGACCTCGGTGACAGGGTTCATTGTTGTCGTGAATAATCCAATTCTTCGCGATCCACAGATCCGGTCCTTTTCGCCAAATGTCCTCCCTCTGTCGCTTCAGATCGTCGCAGATCGTCGACTGACGGTCTGGCCCTGGGGTTGAATGCCCAGTGCACGTACCTTCAGTTGTGCCTCTGTTGTGCCTTCTTCGGTCGTGGAGATGAAGGGCTCTTCCCTTGTGACGACAGCTGCTTCGTCTCAGGGTGGTATCCGTAGATTCAACCCTGGACACCGGTGATGATCCTTGACATAAAGGATGGGTCATCAGTGGCACGCCGACGGAGATCTTGACAGACTTCGACACGTTGTTCTTTCTGCGCAGTGTTCTGCTGGCGGGGGACAAACCTGACAGAGACATGCTGCATGTTCAATTCCAAAGTTCGGATAGTCTGCACAGACCCATATGACAGACGAACAACATTAGCAATGTTGTTGATTATCCTCCGACGATCCTCAGGCACAATATCGACACCCGTGGTAGGTCTCTCAGATCTCTCATCGGTTTCCAGAGACGTTCTTCCATTTTTGAAGCACCTCTGTCACTCGATCCCTTGCGAACGAGCCATTGCCACTTTGCCGCAAGCTTGCCGAAGCACGCTCATTGTTTTTGTAGCAGATTTCCCAAGCTTAACGCAAATTTTCACGTTGGTCCTTTGTTACTGTCCATGACAAAATCACATACACGTGATTGCAAAAACACAAATTTCTCAACTTGCGAAGAATACAAATTGCATATTCAAAACTTCGCAGTTTGCGTAACTGTCCTTTGTAACCCATAAGATTTTGGGGGCAGGTATATATATTTATATTCACATGCCTATATATATATATATATATAT
>NC_068982.1:179244552-179249863 GCF_001194135.2 Octopus bimaculoides | reverse complement strand
AAAAAATATATATATTTATAATATATAGATACGTTACAATGAAACATCATGACTCATGAAAGGCTGTGCATTCGACTCGAGTAATTCCGTTTTGAGTGACATCTGATACGATTGTAACGTCTTGGTTAAAAATATCAGACACATAATGTATATTTATTGTGTGTGTGTGTGTGCGCTTGTGCGTGTGTGCTTGTGTGTGTGTGTGTGTGGTTGTGTGCGTGTGTGTGTGAAGGGGGTTCTCAAAACGAACTTTTGTCATAGGTTAAACAGTGTACAAAAGCAGAATGAAATGCGGGACTAGGAAATCTGAATAACATGGTTAAATATAACAATGCAGTAATACAGAAATGCATACAATTAGAGTATTAAACAGTACATTTCATGAACAGCGCAGCGTGAACTAGAATGAGTGAAACTAATTTAAATATTAGAATGATTTATTTGTGATAAGAATGTAAGCATCCATTATTTTCTGACACATCTTCTTCATAGAGTGAATGCATTTACATCTTTATTATTTTCTGTCATATCCTAAACTTTTTCATATTTATATTTAATTACTTGGAAAAATTTTCGTCGAATGTTATAAAGAAATCTCGGAAGAGATGCAAAAGGAAGTAACAAGAATCGTACAGATTGTTGCTGATCATTGATGAAATATATACAATGTATACAAAATGCTTACCAACCACATGGTTCCGGGTTCAGTCCCACTGCGTGGCACCTTCGGCAAGTGTCTTCTACTATAAACGATAGACACTCCGCACATATTAGAACAACAATATTGTGGTCAGCCTTATGCATGTATACGTCTATGTATGTCTAGACTTATACACACACATATATTATATGTATCGGCCTGTCTGTCTTATGCTGAGGTTAGTAGTTTAAACTTACATTAAGAAGACCAGAGAAACATTTAGTGATGAAGTGACTCAGTGCCGGTATTACAGTAAAATTTATTGTAAAATTTCCGTTGACTGAGATGAGATTTTAAATTTCGGCCGATGGCTTATACATGCCAACCACTGGCTAGAGAAACCATTATTTGCATTTCTGAATCATCGCTCCGACTTTAAATCCAGTTTCAATTATTCAGCCTTAGTTCAAGTCAGATTGGGTAAATATATGATCATACATATATAACGCTGACCACCATAGTGGTGTTCTAACATGAGTAGAGTGTCTATCATTTATATGTGATCTTACGATACTCTCGTTCAGATGATCGAACATTTATATGTCGAGCATTATTGCCGGATCGTTGTTCTAACATATTGGCTTCATACGTTCTTCAGATAGATTTTTGATTGCTACTGCAAATATACAATCCTGTACATTATATATTCATTTGTCACTGTCAAACTGGCATCTCTAATAAGTTATTTTCTATTTACATTTCTTAGTTCTAACACGATATTTGTTTTGCTATTATATTATTGAAACCCAACATTATATATTTAATATTAGATCATATGTCACATAGACACTTGATTTCAAACTAGGATTTTTATTCACTTTTCGCTGCATAGCAACAATTTTTGCCATGCCTGTACGCTAATTTAAAATGTTTCTTCTGAAGCAATATATCTAAAAATATATTTCACATCTTCGCGATGGCTTATTGATTCCCAAGCATTCGTTACATAACTCTACGTGTCCATTCCAAATCTATAATAGTCAGTTCGCTGTGGGTTTCCATCAATCTGTTTGAACATTATCTTTTTGAAGTTTTCTTTTTCTAGCATAACATATCATTACACAGTGAATACAGCACGGACGAATAGTCACAAATTTTGAACTGCAGACGCGATGTCGTGCATTAAATCTTACCGCACGATATTTTGGGTGAATATCTTTTACCATGGCCGCGCTTTACTCCATAGTCTGTGAGAGTTCAGTAAAGGAAGCTGTAGAAATCTTTCGGAGAATTTGGGACACTTGTGTCAAGGATTCGTCTTTTTAGGCTGATTTCTCCTCAGAATAACCTTAAGGGTGCACATGTACTTTTTGCCACGCGCAGATTAATCGGATGATCTTTTATTATGGTTTATCAACTGAAAATTTATATTTCAAATCAACACTGAAATCTTATGTATTATAGCTTTAGACAATGATTATTTTGTTAAAATAAACGTTCCATGTTTCAGTCTAAAGTTATACAGTCTTTGATCTACCACAACTAACAGCTCTAAATAATATTGTGTTCTTACTTTACGGATTTACTTAGGCCTTTTCTAAATTGCATCGTTTTATTCTGTCTTATTCTAACTTTCCAGTCATTTGGGGTCGTTTACTACTTCATTTAAAGATTTTACCGAAGCAAATGTTAGAAATATTATCTCTCTTTGACCTGTCAATCTTCTGAATTTTAAATTAACACAAACCGCTGCTCCTTTAGGCTAACACGAAATTCATCGTAATCTTTTTTTCTAATATAAATCAATTCAAAACATAGATACAAATTTTAAAATTTTTCAGATTTTATACTAAGTATTACCACATAAAATCCTTGAAGCATTCTTAATTTATCTATGATTCTAAAGAAATTATAGAAATTTTATTTAAAATATTGTTTTATTATGCATTAGTTAAAATTGTTCTTTAATACTCCTTATATAAATATACACACATACATACATACACACACAAACACACACATGCTTATACATATACATATATACTTCATATTTTAATCGGCAGAAGTTTGAAAGTGACTCAAGGACGGAGAGTTTCGTCCATGGCATGTATCAAACCGGCTTCAAATTTGAGAACCTTCCTATATATTAATCGTACGAGGTCTCATCAATAAGTATCCGAACTGTTCTAATAAATATCCATATTAACGAAGTTAAAGCATGCAGAGTAAAGCCGCTTGGTACAGATTGACCTTGAACTCTGCTCTGCATGTGCACTAAGATTTAACATTCTAGCTGACATTCGCAGTGCTTGGAAGGAAGGTGTGTAGCGTGTGATCGTCGCATTGAACATGACAGAGAAAGAAGTTGAGCATAGAAACTGCATCAAATTTTGCCAAAAACCTAGAGACACCTGCTCAGAGGCCTACGCAAAGTTTTCAAAACTTTATCATCGTTCTTGACACAAACAAGGAGACCTGAAACCCGAGTGTCTTTTTGGTCCGCTGGAAGTAGTTTTGGTACAAACTTGGCAGACACGCGTCTCATACCCAAATCTTCAGTGTTAATGGACTGAACTGAACTGAACCGTAATTAATCCGCACATTCTCTGATAACTCACGGATGGTGATTCGACGATTTCCCCTCACAGCTGCACGCACATCTGCGATGTCTTTCTCAATTCTGCTGGTTGCGTGTCTCCCAGAGTGCTCGTCAATATTGACAATTTTTTGGCCATCTTGGATACGCCAGAACCATTCGTACACCTGCGTGCGGCTCATAGTATCCTCTCCATGCACGTTCTGCAACTCTACGTAGGCTTGTGAGCATGTATCGCCATGACACTGTTCTCTGCCATGGTCAATGTGACGATCACACGCTACACACCTTCCTTCCGAACACTGCTGTAAACAGCGGAAGTGAGCTAGAACGTTGAAACTTAGTGCGTATGCAATCAGAGTTTAAGGTCAATCTTTACCGAGCGGCGTTACACGGCGTGCTTTTGCTTCGTTAATATGGCAACTCCGGATACTTATTGATCAGACCTCGTATATGTTATAATACATATGTATATGTGTACGTGTGTATATGCGCCTGGAGTATGTGTGTATCTATATATATACATATTTTAGCTGAGTCATTTAGTGTTGTCTGAGTGCTTCACAGAAACAATTTTGTTCAATTAAATTTTTTAACTTACACCATGTTTTACGCAGTTGCTTTTTAATGCCCGTCTATTTGCATATATTTTATGCAGACACATAACTAAATTTGAATTGTGTCCAGCCATCTATGATGTGTAAAGCATTGTGACATAGTTGATTATTTAAAGTTAGTTACTTATGAAAATAATATCTTAATATTTTCGTGTAATTTTCCATTAAGATGCAAAACAAACAACGACCATTTCAACAGGAAAATGTTTTATTCAGCAAGATGTCTGGGATAGAGAACATTTCTTGATTCTGTGCTTTGGTGTTCTGATAAGAAAAAAAATGTCTGCTTGGGTGAACATCTGAGCGTACGACATAGTGATTACGATGAGAGAAACTTGCATTTGTTAGTTTAATTCTATGACCAATATCAAATCCCTTAATGAGATTTGGTATTGGTCATAGAAAGAGACAGTGTCACTGGAAATTAAATAATCACATGAAAGACAATAGATTCGGAAAATAGACATGTACCGTCACCTAATACTTGGTGCATTCAACTTTCGAGGTAATATGTTATGACTGCACCTAATTCCATCGGTAGATTATGATGACAGACAACGTTATGCGAAGGGTACTGGTTAACTTTGGGGAATAGTTGACAGTTTTGTTAACGTAAACTAAATCGTAAACTGATTTATGCCATATTTTCAATGTTTGTGTCATTAATATGCTGCACCTCATTGTTGAGTTCGCAAAGTAAATCATGGCTCGTATAATTCTGTGATAGGCTTAACTTACAATAGCATTTTAGAGATGTATTCACGATTATACCACAATAGTTTAATATTGTAGCATTTCCACCATGACGTGATAACTGGCGGACTGATAGATGAAAGGGCAACCGTACGTTCTTTGTTAAATATGTCACTAGGCATGAGTTTAATTTTCGCAATAGCTCTGCGTTCATCAGCGGCTCTTTGATTATTATTAATAATCGTCCTCAACCTGCTCTGGAAACGATGTATTTTATTTTTTTCTTAGATTCTTATTGCTATCAGGTAGGGAATCGCTGCTGGAAGTATTTCAGCTGATTGATAATTTTTCTGTGAATTTTTTTCAATATTTTCTCAATGATTCTTTTCTCTCTTGAGAGACTTCTTTATTTTTGTCCTTAAGTTTTAATAGAGTGTGGTTTGGGCAAATGCTGGGAATTGTATCCGCAAATATCTGCCAAAATGGTTCCATATCAAAGGAAGAGAATGTGACAAACTACGATATTATGGATAGTATTAACGTGGCTGCTTAACATCAGGTCCAGAAACTTTTTGCTTGCATGTCTTTGGCTGTAGCACGTGCAAAGTCAAACATTTCTTTACAAAGTTGAATAGTGCCTCTATTGATTCATTGTGAATAGTGCCTCTATTGATTCATTGTGAATAGTGCCTCTATTGATTCATTGTGAATAGTGCCTCTATTGATTCATTGTGAATAGTGCCTCTATTGATTCATTGTGAATAG
>NC_068982.1:179242395-179244040 GCF_001194135.2 Octopus bimaculoides | reverse complement strand
TCTATTGATTCATTGTGAATAGTGCCTCTATTGATTCATTGTGAATAGTGCCTCTATTGATTCATTGTGAATAGTGCCTCTATTGATTCATTGTGAATAGTGCCTCTATTGATTCATTGTGAATAGTGCCTCTATTGATTCATTGTGCACGTTTGAAATGTAGATCCTCTCATTTATATTTTTGTAGTTCAAGCCACAAAGGGTAGGCTGATTTATCTTACTATTAGGATGTTTCCAGAGTTGTATTCCCGGATTATATACTTAATTTTGTTGGAGCAAACTTAAAATCAGAATAGAGATGATTCAGCTGGCTTGTAAGGCTCAATTATAGCCATTTAATTAACCTTGTCATGCATAGTCACCGATTCACTGTTGCCAGGGAAATATATGCTGTTTGCATGTATCATGGAGGAAAATGACAACTCCTTCTTTTCGGCCTGCACAATCCACGCGAATGATAGTGACGATTCTAGCTTTCATCTCACTAATCAGATGGGAACTGTTGAGGGAGGTCTAAATTAGTATGAAGGAGTTAACTAGGTTGACGATTCTGTAATGCATCCCTCATTGTCTTGAGAATTAATTTTGTATGTGTGTGTGTGCGTGCGTGTGTGTGCGTGTATATGCGCGTGCGTTTAAAAATATGTATGTGTGTGCGCGCACTCGAGTGTGATGAATACCTAGCTTTATGAATGTTAACACAACTGAGCGTAAAAATAAGTAATAAATTGTTGGGTGATAGGGGAATAAGATTTATACAAGGTAAATTTATTCAGAGTAAATTCACATAGTATTTCTCTAGATAATTATAATTATATTTATTGATGAAGAAAGATAAGTCTACCATTACAGAATTTTGAACTATGAAACACCGACCCTAAACTATTAAATATAACTTCCAAGGATTTTATGAAACACGCCAATATGTGCTTAATTGAAGCTTTGTGAAGTATTACAGTTTATCTTGCCCTCCCACCTATAGAACAGTTGACAGGAGTTCAATTGAGCGATTCAGTTGAAAATATCTGATCATCAAGTATAAATGATTTATTTCAATCTCTCCATTTTTACTTCTATTGAAGGTTATTCAAAAGACATGTTACTCTATATATCAAGTGTTTCTACTATTAAATGTCAAGATATTTTGCTGAAAAATCAATAATAGTAAAATCAGTTTTTTTTTTTCAAAATATATGTCAAAGAGTACTAAATGTTAACTTCTATATAACTGCGAGTAAGAGACTGCATTAACTCTTTCTTCCTCAGTTGATCTTAAAAGGACGGATAGCGAATGTGCATACGAGGCAGTTTCCACATATACAATTTTTGACATCGTAACACAGCTTTAACATTTATGTATAACTACAATAATTAGAAATTATTCAATACAATTTTATGCCTGGCATCCACCTCACAAATACAGAAGCATTTCCCCACGAATGATTCTGGTTGTATGTAGGTAGGGATGCATATATGCATCCACAGAAACGCACGCACACACATCATAAGGCAAAATTTTAACCGTAATTTGCATGCTAAAAGGGACTTCCGAATCATTATGTGGATGTATATATATATATATATATATATATGTATATATATATATATATATATAGAGAGAGAGAGAGAGAGAGAGAGAGAGAGA
>NC_068982.1:179235076-179241939 GCF_001194135.2 Octopus bimaculoides | reverse complement strand
GTCAAACAACTGACAAGCAAATCTGTGGTATTGAGCAGAATATTTGATGTAGCCCATCTTTTTATACCAAGAAAAAACAATGTACATGATAACACTTCCAATCAATAAAGATCAGAAGCCATGAGAGCCACTGCCTGGTACTGCATCCGGGCTTATTATTATTATTATTATTATTATTATTATTATTATTATTATTATTATTATTATTATTATTATTATTATTATTATTTATATGAGCAGGTGTAAATGCATGTGTGCATGTATAGGCATAGGAATTTACCTTTTCTTCCTACCATTTTCTTTTAGAACTTTAGCCCGCTAGATCTATCCTCTTCTCCAACTGATTAGACCCTTAAAACATGTGAATTAAGCAGTTGATTTATTAGCCTTATCTCACTTCTATATATCGATTCCAGCGAGCGCTTGAGGGGTTTATGCAAGCTACTATTCCTCTACTATAATATATAGTGGAGCAATGCGAATCTTAGGGCGAGAAGATAAGCTCTTGCCAAGCAGTAGGATCGATTCTATTTTGATTCTAATTTGTGTGGTTGACCTAATCCGTTCCCCAGTTTAACATCACCATCTGGTTCTTTTATGCCAGAAATGCGGTTCACGCTTCTAAAAGAATTCTGAACGGGTATCCCATATCGGTTAACTTGATATCTGCCGTCGCAACCAGTAAACATTCGATTCTTCCCGGAAGTTGCGACAAAGTTCAAGGACGTTGGTATTAGCTTTGCGATTAATTTATAAAACTGGTATATACATATCTTGAGAAAAACAAAACATATTTTTATACCATTCACTTAATATTCAGAATTCTTGCTAAGCTGAAGGCAATATTCAACGTTGGTTATTTCAGCAGCATACACGTTACAAAAAAGCATGAGGCTACACATTTAAAAACACGAAATAAAAATTCTTTATAATATCTGGGTCGATTCTTATCTAATCTCATTTTCCCTAACAATATTATTCATGCACATTATAATTGATTAAAACAATGAATGCAGTATTTTATCTCGTATAAACATGAAAGCAGAATTAATCAATTTACTTCTATTTTAAAGACATTAAATTGATCTTCAAATTCTGTGTGGTTTCTGATAATCGAATACTATGTAAGCCGATTACAACATGCTCATAGATTATAATGTAAAATATTTAGTAAACAATACACTCCACTAGTTTTTAAAAAATATGTCGGAGTTTGATATCTTGTTGTTATTGTTGTTCCGGGATCGATATAATTGATTGTACCCTTAATCTACAAATATGTGAGCTGCTGATGACGCTACTGTTGCATTTTTCTCTCTACTGCTTTAGTACCACACCGTGTCAACTATCGGTGTTTTTTTTTTTTTTTCTTACAGAGGCTGGGGAAGATGATGAACAGTCTGCAATGAGAATACGCATCTCATTCTGATCAGCTACATTTATCATTGATTTATTAATACATTTGTAGAATGTGTTATGGAATGTGTTAAATCTATTTTTCTATTTTTTTTTGTTTGTTTCTTTTTGGGTTTGGAGGAAGAGACAGTACCAATGACTCCATGATCTCCAAGGCCGATGAGATCAGTGAAGTTGATATTTTTTGAAGACCTGAAATTTTACGGAAGAGACAGAGACAGAGACATACAGACAGACAGACAGACAGAAAGAAAGATGGACAGAGTGTGAGAGAGAAAGAGAGAAAGACAAAGAGAACATGGCACAGAGAAAATACCAAAGGGTCGAGGTTCTAATAAAGAAATATAGTAAAAGGTTGGTTAGTGCAAACCATTGACGAAAACACGTATGGTTGACGAAAACACGTATGGTTGACGAAAACACGTATGGTTGACAAGTTGTTGTTACAGGGTTTTTCCTTTCAATTATTACAATTATTATGAACGTACATGAGTGGCAGAGACCGTAAAGTACCGATTAAGTATCATCCTCTATTCAGTTTTACCCTTCTCCTGCTGCCGATTTGAAATGGTATAAAGTTTTAATTTTTCTCAAACCTTTGCGTATAACTTAAATACCTGTTATATACAAAGGTAGATTTAATCAATTACTCTTTTTCACTCTTATAACTTTGTGTTAAAACTCCTTTCCTACCAAAACTTTGAGAAAAATAATGAAGCTATTATTTCTATAATTGAAGTTTTGTGTTGCGATAATTACAATTTTAAAGAATTAAGTAAATTACTGAGATTTATCGTACAAAGTTGAAAACCTCTAAATGCTAATACATATCACTGACATCTCAGAGATTATTGTTAAGAATTGATTTCAGTAAAGCTCCTCTTTGTTTTGTCATTTAATATCAATATAGAGTACTTCAAAGAGATACTTTCAGAGGAATATTATATCGAGAACTGTATACTTTGGCTATCTATCAAGTTACATAAAAGCCCCTTTAGATCCCTCAAGAGCATATTTCTATAATCAATCACAAAGCACTTTCTGAATTATAAGTTCAAGAAGGTTCTGAAAGGTTAGTTTGATAACTGAGATAGAGAATTCATGATATGTTCTCAAAGAGAAGGTTTATAAATATTTATCAGGATTATATCAATATATAAATATATCTTTCAAAATTCTTTTATCTTGCAAGAGATCAGTTATAGGAACATATCAATTCCTTTCTGAAGTATCAACACTTCAAATTAAGATATTGAATGTTGAAATACACATAGAAGGACACACATAGTATCACAATCATACACCTGATTACACAGATATAAAATGAAAATCTATGCGAGTTTCTAAAGCCGTAGAAATGTATGTAAAATTCTGTAATATGTGCAACAAATCTGCTACTATTCTGCAAGTTTTCAAATAGATAAGAGGAGAAACCTAAAGCCATTATACATTGATTGATTAATCTAAATAAGTTCTTTAGAATTTATCATGTATATTGCATGGGTAGACAACCTACAATTACGCTTAATTTATGAACCTTACAATGAGTCACAATGACCTGAGGAGATTTCTCAGCATCTCATCTGGACAGTCGACAAAAGTTTGAATACTGTCATTACAGACACTATTCATTGAGGAAGAAACTAAATATCATATTTGTCAGCATAATATATACGAAGATCGAGACCATTTCGATGGCGGATTAACAACAGAAAGCCATTGAAAGTTTGATATCTAGTTTTATGAATTAGCAGAAGAATTGCAGCACCCATTGTTTTGGTAGGTTTCATCAGGCTGGCATAATTATATTCAAATTTCAGCTTCCATAGGTCTACGCTGTTTGAGGAAACGTTAGTGATACTATAGTATGGGAAATTTTGAAAACGTATTTACAGAAACACTTGAGCGTAACAGAATTCATAATAGTAAAACAAGGTGAAGATCGTATAAATATAAACTTGTAAACTTTTCATTGTAGGTGAGCAAATCTGTCACCAATTAGTGGCCTTTTTACCTTTCCTGCTATACAAAACGTACTCGTAAGTGCGTTATTCTGTCGCAGTTGTATATTCAAATGGGCTTTGTACTCACTCACCAGAAACTACATAATGTTTATCGCCACATTAATATGGCCGCTCGATGTTACGACAGTTTTTTTTTCCAAGAAGAGCCTCCACCAGCAGGTAATCGATGCAATCTGCACCCAGTACATATTGCAGGCAGGGGATCAAAACTTAACTATCTTCTAGCAGACGAAGGGATCACCAAACCGAATGCCTTCGAGTTATTTGTGCCTAGCGTCAGTAGTGAACACCTGACCGCTAGCGATAGCGGGAAAACGTTCCAGCCCGCAATATATAGAAAACCAAACGACGATCAGTCACTGATATTGACAACAAGCAAAGTAACTTGTATATATATATATATAGAGAGATAGATAGATAGATAGATAGATAGATAGATAGATAGATAGATAGATAGATAGATAGATAGATAGATAGATAGATAGATATATCAAAGTCAAGACAGAAAGAATGGTTATTACATGTTTTTCTTTATTGCAGTAAATTTGACTTACAATTCTTTCCAATATTCATTATAAATTCATTATTGATAGGTTTACTCAGTCGGCGCATTGATCAGTTGAGAAAAATTGAACGACCTAGAAAATCAGTGCTACTTTTGTTAGAGTCATTTCTGACCGTAAGTGATATGCACTTTCATCTTCAACATTCATTAGGGTGAGGCCTGAAGCATATAGAGTCAAAATTTCCAGTCTTTGTAGGCATATTGCTATCTTAAAAATCTTATTCTTTAGAAGCACTAGGTATTCCACTTGTAGACTATCTGTGTGTATGTGGGAGAATAATCGGATACATAGAATGGAATATGTTGAACACATTTTGACATTCTATGTCCTAACTACAACATTTACTCATGCTACACAAACAATTGTATTTAATTATGTCGGAGAACAGAATAATACTAAAGATAAGCAAGAACTTTAGATAGCTATCTTTTGTATCCTTTACCCTTTCATTTGTAAAACACCCAGCCATCTGCTATTGTGTATCACCATATCATACAAAAGAATATTAAAATAACGTTTACATTAGTCAAATATATGATCTTATATCAAAATAACAAATTTGAGTTAAATACCCATTTTGTAAATATTCAGTGCGGAAACGTATATCATATGACACGTCTAGTTTTTGCAAAATAAATTTCAAAATCCCAGTTATATCATTTGATATTACATAAATATATTTTTATCTGATGGGTCTGGTGAAAGTGATGCCACTAATATTGCTCTTGAACCATTGCAAGTTACTACTCACAGGAAAAACATGTTCAAGGAGGAATTACTAGAGAATTGACGCTCTGGGGACGGAAGGAACAGAGTGTTAGATAGTGATTTGGATAGGTCAAAATCGATGAAAGAAGGGTGAAGTAGGTCGGCAAAGCCTGGAGAGAGGTGGCACAAGCCAAGTCGGCTCCGAGGAAAGAGTCCTTTATAGTAGTGTAGAAAACCAGAGACTAGAGATAGGGCATCAGTGGGCCATAGATCGGAGGGTTCCTGTGGGTGACCTTATGTCAATCAGTCGAGTAGTCCCTGTTCTGGATGTGGCCTATGATGTTTGTATGGGCATCGTCAACAATACTGTCCCAGACATAAGAGTAATAATCCGCTAGGGATCTCACCTGAGATTAGTATTTGCTTAATTTTGTAATCTTTTCAAGTCAAAGTTTTATTACTCATAAAAGTGTTTCAATTTCTAGTGATAATACATCTTCTAACATATGCTGGTGGCTACCCTCTATTAGTATAGAACATCAAAAGAAGTTAATGGCTCTATTTTCCATTAGTTATCTTACGTCACCTACCTTCCTTTAATGTCAAGAAATATCTTATTACCAATTGAAAGATTTCTTCATCATTTGAATTTTTTCAATACTCCAAGACCCCTTCTTGATATACAATAGTATCTTAAATGATGTTATTATGAAAATATAATTTTATAGATAATTATAGGCAATATTTCCTCAATCCCGAAACTAATCAATTTGAAAAAAAAAAGGAAACTGACGTTTAATGTTTTTCCCCGATTGATCTGTTGAGTTAAACAAAAAAAAAACCAGCAGTAAACTGATTTGATCGTGTCTTCAGTTAGGTCAGTGATTGGCAGGTATGTGAACTAATGATAGTTGTAAACATTTGTCTAACGAACTGCTTCATCAATTCTATACAGACACATAGAAAGATAATTACATTGTACGATTGAACTTGGCTATAATTTCGAATGTTTGATGAGTTCTTTGTAATACGGGAAAATCATTCATTATTCTTGTATAATTCAACACTTTAAACTTACAGACAAGTTTATGTACTCTGTGAAAACTTCCACTAATTATAATATCGATAAACACCATTCACATCCACTCTGATGAATATTATATCTTTTCACACACAGATAACACATTGATAACACGTTGATGTGATATTATAAAATATTTCTTTTAAACGTTATCAATAAATTAATTAACAACAACAACAACAAAAGCACACACACACACAAGCATGGCAAGCGGCAATCTTTTAGCTAAACATTGATTTCAGTAACCACTGTCTAAACAAAGTATATGCAAATTTCAAACTCATCCGCCACAACAGACAAATATATTTTCAGAACAAAACTTTTCCTAATTCGTATAATTTTCTCATAATCAGATCTGGGATAGATGCTCTGACATAATTTTATTTTTCGCAATAAATATAACACTTACATGTTCAAACACTCTTTTGCTTCATTCCATCTCTAAGTACTTTGTAAGCAACCTTTTTGTTACCAATAGAAATTATATCAATCTTGCGAAATATGATGATTCTACAAGTGCCAATCTTATATGTCTTGCAAAGAACTCGCACATGCAAGTGCTACCAGTCAATAACTCCGCATACTGGAAGCCAGCAAGTGTATGGGGTCAGTGATAATAGGGTTTGGATACTACGGTGTCGACTGAGTTTCATTTAGGACTTAAGGCCACAATTCTGGACATGTATTAATATTATTAGACTTCCACAGAGGGGTATAGTCTGTCATTGCTGCCAAGCGTAGATGAATTCAGAGCTATACTTTAGGATGCGTCCTACAAGAAACTAAATAGTAACGTTATTGCTCACAAACTCATAGTCGGGAGTCAGAGAAATTTAACAATTAGATTCAATTAAATATGTAACATGAACAATAGAGTCATCAGTGATAATATTCTTGGAAGGAGACAATCTGTCTCAACTCACACCAAATGCATCTATATTTATTTATGTCTATATATTTGCATGTTTATATGTATGTGTATCAATTTAAGTATTATGTGAATATATATGTGTACACACACACACACACACACACACACACACACACACACACACATATATATATATA
>NC_068982.1:179233774-179234743 GCF_001194135.2 Octopus bimaculoides | reverse complement strand
ATATTAAATCCAAGTGGGAGAGAGCATATATAAAATCCAAATGTGAGGAAGAATATATAAGTCCATGTTGACATAGCGGGGTCTATCAGGCTAGTAATTGATTCTAGACAAAAGTTTTAACTGTCTCAGAATTCTATTGTTTCTTATCTAGTGGTGATAGCAAAGGGACAATTACTTCTAAAGAGAGGGAAGGTGTAAGCAGTATGCATGGACAAGGCTATAAAAGTATTAGAATCTAGAGGTTTCACTGGTCATAGTAGTATCAGGTCATTTTATTACTATCAAAATGTTGAGCAATTAATGTTGAGGAATTATAGCCCTAGGTATATGGGTATATGGGTCAAATATATACATGTGTGTGTGTCTGTGTCAGTGTGTGCGTGCATGAAATCCTTGTATATTACACAAGTATATTACACAAACGATATTTAATATGACCTAAACATGTTGGATTTATTATTACCGTAAAGTCAAGATCAAATTTTCAATATATCATTTTTTAATAAGTTTAAATTAACACACAACGAAATAGTCCCTGTGCTTTTTGAGAAAATTCATCATTAAGAAAAAATATTTTCTCCCCATTTCGAGTATGATTTTAGTTAACTGATGCTATTTTAGTTTTCCCTACCTTAAGAATGCCAACACCCAAATTTTGGTTTTCATTTTCGAAATGTTTTGTTGGATTTAAATCCAGCTATATTAGTGCCAGAAAATTGATCAAATTTATTATAGTTGTAAAATAATTTAAAACTTTGGTACAATTACAGAAAACACTCAATGATAACTCGATGAAGAGCCGAAAACATTGTAGAGGTACCTTTAACAGTTCGTACAACTTGTAGTTGGACAACATTTTATGATCTTAGTCTATAAGTGTGAAATGCGTATGTGTGTGTGTACGTATATATGTTTGAAATTCTCTCTCTCTGTCTCTCTCTCTCTTTTTATATATATATATATATATAT
>NC_068982.1:179226049-179233637 GCF_001194135.2 Octopus bimaculoides | reverse complement strand
TATACATATATATATTGACGCACCAAAGGAAATATGAAAGTATAAGCATTCCTATTTTGCTTTGACAACATGCAACAGATGCGCGTGTATCTATTTAATGACCGGTTGGTAGTAGATAATTGTGAGCTATACATATATGGAAATACACAAACATATATAAGTATGCATGTATATATATATATATATATATATATGTATGTGTGTGTGTGTGTGTGTGTGTGTGTGTGTGTGTGTGCGTGTGTGTGTGCGTGTGTGTCTATGTGTGTGTATGTGAATGTATGTGAATGTACATATATGTTAGTGTACAAATATACAGATATAAACATAATACATATACATACATGCACACACACATATGTACACCAATGTGCGGTCTTTTGAAGGTTTTTAACTACACACATTAATGCCTGTCAAAAGTCTGTTAATGACAGAAAATATAGTTTTTGTTTTTTTCCAGCAATTTCCCTCTTGTTAAATACAAACAGAAAATATTTTCTGGCAGTAAGTTAACTTGATCTTTATTGGTTGTGATTTATTTTTTCAGCTGCCATGCGTTTATTTATACTCATTAAGAAGTCACGTCACTCAATAAAGTTTTGCATCAATTAGCCACAGAAAAAAATTCAAGGTAGTTTTATTTGTTTTAATTTTTTTTTCCCAAACTGAAACGATGAAGTCAGTTTTATCTTTTGCACAAAGGATATTTAAAATAACCACAACTTATAAAAAGTAATACAAAAAATAATACAAAAATATAACATAATAGCTATGGAAAGAGAAAAAAGAAAGCCGGGAAGTAAGTTAATTGCAAATTGTAAGTGTAGTGGAAAAGTAAACATATAAGGTACAATATTTTATTAAAGGGTTTCAAATCATAGTAAAATATAAAATCTGACGTAAAACTTTGTACAATTTATGTCACATTGAATTTATTTTTAAATAACAAAAAATAATAGACGTCAATGAAATTCTTTGTAAAAATAAATTTCGTTTCGTGCATTTAATTAGAGAACTGTGCTAACATTTCTTTTCTGAAAGACGACGCATTTCCATGGTTATTTAAACGGGAATAAATGACGTGAATGTAGGTGTACTTGCTTATACAAGTTTGTATCAGAGTATATGAGTAGGTGTTCGTTTAATTATATATATATCCATTTATCGAAGCACCTAATGACATTGGACAAAGGATCGGTAAATATTCCACTCCTCCATCCAAGATTTTGTTGACGAAAATATACACACATATGGACACACAACCACACATACACATATATTGACACATTTACTCAAAGGCAATTATATCTTAATTTAAACACATTCACAATCCTTAGGGTCACATTTGGCGAAACAGTACATTCAGGTATCATCGTTATATACATGATCAATCGAATATTTTTACTTTATCCCTTATACTTTTTCTTTCATTCAGTGCTTCACCTTTCATTCTTCGCTACGCTGTCCTCCGCTACATGCCATGCCATATCGATGATTTTTAGACAGTTTTCAGTGCTCCTTTCAAAACTAGCGATTTGTAATTTCAGTGACTTCAAAGCAGCGACGAAACAGGTGCTTGGTGTACAATTTCTTAAAATTAGAAATTACCTGTTAATCCATGGGCTGCAAGATAGGGTGATGTTGCGTGAAAGGTACATATCTTTTGTAAATTTAAATTCGTCCAGGATATCTTCTTCGAGGTTAGGAGGGTGTGTGAGCAGAGGCATAGTTGAGGATGAGGTTGGCCTTGAGAGGAGGATTGTTCTCCAAAAGATACTTTTTCACGACTGGTTCGAAGACAAGGCTGACCCACTCAGAGAAGAATTGCCTGGTGACCCAGGCTTTAACGTTTGCACTCCACATGACCAGCAGCTTTTCCTTCAGGATTTTGTACGGCTTGAACGCACGTGAGTTTTCGGAATGGTAGACAAGGAGCGGCTTAATATTCAAGTCTCCGCTCGCATTGGCACAAAGAGCGGGAGTTAACCTATCTTTCACAGGCTTGTGGCCTGGCACTTTCTTCTCCTCTGCAGTTATGTAGGTTCTTCTGAGCAATTTTTTTAAAGGCCAGTTTCATCAGAGCTTAATACCTGTTGTGCGATGTACCTCTCCGCTACGCTGAGCTGACGTAATTCACGCACTAAACCTTCAGCTGCCTTCGTGTCAGAACTCACTGCTTCTCCATGCCTGACGACGCTTTGAACACCAGTCCTCTTCTTGAAATTATCAAACCAGCCGCGACTGCTCTTAAATGTGTCTGCTGATGTCTCTTCCGTCGATGTTCAAGGGTTCTGCTTCAGGAGATCCCTATACTCGTACTTTCTCGTACTTTCTCGCAGATGATGGTCTCCGTAATCGTATCCCATGCGAGTAGCTTCATGTTGATCCACAGGAGAAGCAATTTTTCCATCCTTTCGTGGACAGATGTTCATTGCTTAGAGAGCCTGGAGACACCATATGCTGTTGTAACGGTCTTGATCTCATCGTTTTTCTTCGGGATGGTGCAGATTGTCCACGTGCTTCAGCCGTGTTGACGTGCTGTGTCCTCTACACGCACTCTTCTCATGTTTATCAATGATTTTCTTCTTCAATTCTATCGTAATCAGTTTTTTCCTTCCTCTCAGCACTGCCTTTTGCACTAACATTCTCAGGACCCATGGCTATCACAACTAATTACTGTATTATAAAATGATAGCAAAAATGCCCAAAACTAATCAAAAACAATAGGAAAAACACAACAGGAGCTACCATGATATAAACACGTGAACTAAGTGAGCTCATCGTCGACTAGCGGTCGCATGTATGAAACTCGTTCGTACTGCGGATTTCCGCTCGTACTTCAAGACCAAAATTCGAAGGAGTCTCAGCTCGTACAGCAAATTACTCGTACGATAGTGCACTCGTACTTAGAGGTCCTTCTGTAATAGAAGACATGGAGAAAGAAATGGTTGCTCTGTTTAAACAAATGGTTGAGCACTGTTGGTGACTGAATCCCCAACAGTTCGTAAAATTAAATGGTATTTTGTGTGTGTATGTGTGTGTGTGTGTGTGAGAGAGAGAGAGAGGGGGAGAGAGAGAGAGAGAGAGAGAGAGAGAGAGGCAAAAAGCTGTTCCATTCATGTGAATTGTACTCCGATATGGGGTAAACGTTCAAAATCTTGAATTCTTCCTTTAATGATCACGAATGTAGCTTCCGTAAAACCCGATCTACTGGAACTCTGCCCTTCTGCCCTTCACCAGTTAACTAGTTGACTATTAACTTAAAGAAACATGACTTGGAAATTATTGGTGTACTCGACAAAATATTGTTGTATTCTACGCTTCAATCTCTATCAATAACAAGAAAGGGTTACTACTATGGAAAACCAGCTTGAAACGAATGTCAACACCTTAAATAATATATTGGAAAATAGCTTGTGAGGTTGCTTGTAGCTAAAACTCAAATTCATGGCAGTGTTAACATAAGATATTTTCACAAAGTAGGGAATTTCTAAAAAGATGCATGATTACGACCGACGAAAAATTTTTAGATCTTCGGAATTGAAAAACCTAAACATATAAATATTTGATTTTATGCATCCTTTTCCTTATAGCTCCTTAATTTCAAATTCAAATTTCTAATCCTGACAAATGTTGGCTTCAAATTCTGGCACAAAAGCGGCAGGTTTGGGGAGGAGTTAAGTCGATTAAATCAATCCTAGTGTCCAGTTGGTACTTATTTTATCGCTCACAAATAAATGAAATAAACAAAGTCTACACCTGTGAAATTTGAAACTAGAACGGCATTCCGTCCAGCTTGCTAACCATTCTGCCAGCTCACTGCCTTAATCCCGTTAAATATTAACAAGAAACGATTGTCTCCTTTGTAATAGCTGCGCCTACTAGGGGGAGCTACGTTTATTATTATTCCCCGTATTATTATGTCTCGTATTAACATGGACAACATACAATAGAATCTTCAAGGTTGACGCAAATGATATGATACAATTTTAAGTACACACGGTGATACTTATATTAATACATACGTCTATGCATCCTTGGAAGTATACGTGTATACATACAAAGATATCCGTATACGCACCCCGCCATACATATATATATATATATATAATATATATATATATGTATATATATATATAGTTCAAAAAAACAATAACAAAAAAACAAAGAAACAACAAAGTGAGGACGTGATATGGATAGTATTATTGGACGCTCAGGAAAGGAAAGAGAGAGTGTATGACGTATCGGGCGTAGCCCTTCGTCGGAAAGATGGAAAGTTCCGAGAATGGAAGAACGGAGAAAGAGGAAAATGGTACCGATGCCCACGAGGCGTACGTACAAACATGCATACAGCCCTCATTGTTGTCGTCTAGACAACAATGCAAGAGTCTTATTTCTGGATTAGAAACTGGCTCTTTCTTACGATAAATTTGAAAGTAAACTAGAAATACATACGTGACCGCACGGGTATTCAAGCATTTGTGTTTCTGTATCGATGTATGTACACACACAACATACGTGCACTCGCTCACACACATACACACACATATACATGGTTATATATATATATATATATATATATATATATATATATATATATATATGTGTACATATATATGTATATATATCTACATATATATGTATGTATACACCCATGGGTGTGTATGCAAATTTCTATGCCTAAATATACGAACCATACATACACACATACGCACATACACGCACACACACATACACATATACACATACGCAACATGTGTGTATATCTGCTGACAGAATGTATTTATCTTTGTTTCTATGTATGTAATATAAGGCCGTCTAAATACTTAGTTGTTGATTAATTAATTAATTAATCATCTCTCATCTCTTAATTAGTTTTGGATTCTATAAAAAAAGTCAACCTTAATCAAGCACAATACAGAAAATAATTATTTTAGACGTAGTATATATGTATACGCTATGTATAGGTGTGTTGACTGCGTAGATGATAAAGATAGATAAGTGAGATCATATGTGATCGTAGACACCAAGAATAAGTTATTTACGAATAAGCCTATTAATGATGATATCAGAAATATAATTCTCATTGTAGTTCTTTTTAGGAATACACAACGATGCACTATGTTGAAGCAACCTTTATAAGTGTCTAACTTTATAAATGCGTGTGAAACTTGGACGTTTTATGCCTCTAACTACTGTTATCCTATCATTAATCTTCATGAATGAAGTCGCATCGATACTTAATAGATATAAGGAACTAGCCAAATTAGTTTTATATTCACTAAACCCTTTGCAGTATAATAATAATATTCAGCATCTATTTGTAAGTGTGTGGAGGAGTGCTTGTACAATGTTGTACAGCATTGGTCTAGTGATGCTTATAGTTGGTACATGCTGCTTCTACATGCTACTCTCTTCTTTCACCCACTGCTGCCACTTAACTGTCTGTGAAGGGTTAAAATTTTACGTAAGTCTTCTCCCGCAGGTTCATAGAGTTTCCCCCACCAGGACGCATGCAGCGGCGCCTCCTCATGGCCATATATGGTATTTGGGTACCATGAAGTCAGGCTAAACTGTAGATCTTCGAACAACGGTCGTCTCTAGATTTTTGAGTAAGAACTGAGATGAAAAACTTGGTACAAGACGTTTGATAGTAATCTGTTTGTAGATGCGAAACCAAATGGTAAACTAGAGACGCCGACTACAACAACAACAACTACTACTACTACTACTACTACTACTACTACTACTACTACTACTACTACTACTACTACTACCAATACTAATATTACTACTACTACTACTTTCAGTTTTGCTGCTGCTCATACAATTTGTACTGTCACGTTTTTCAATAATTCCCACAGTTCATCTTGGTTCTTTGGATTTCTCCTTCGCGCCCCACCTCCAATAATCTTCCAGACGTTTTCTATAGAGTTGGGATCGGGACTCTGAGGTGGCCAGTCCATGAGCTCAACTTCTTCATCACTCAAAAAGTATTTGACTCTCTTCACAATGTAACAGGGAGCATTTTCTTGCACGAAGATAGGAGGTTGAACTGACGAGTATCGGAGGTGTAGAAGGGCATGCTGTCTGAGAAGCTGCTTTTACATTTGACAGTCCCTTGTAAGCGAATAAGTGGACCAGGACCAGCAGCAGAGATTAATCCCCATACCATTACACTGTCTCCTCCATATTTCATTATCTTCTTCATACATGCACGAGATAACCTTTCGCCACTTCGCCGGATGTCCAAACGACATATTCGTGAGCGAAACGAAGACGAGCTCTATGATTCTTCTTGGAGATGAGAGGTTTCTTTGCCGGTGCCCGAGCAAGCAACCTAGAACCTCGTAACCTCCGATAAATTATTATGCGCGATACGTTGGCATTGGAAGTGGAACTGAACTCGCAGGATATCTTAGTAGCCCTCTTAAACCTATCCTTCAAGTGACATTCTAACCTCATTGCGCGGCTCGCAGAAACCAGAACTGGGATGCAAAACATAACCAACTTCAGATAACAAGTAGGGGAAATCCTGCTCAGAAATAGCTTTGACATGACTAAGGGGATGCAGATTAATTCCACAACCAAATTTTCCACTTAGATAGAAATCAAGTTGAGGAAGATATGGCCAATTTCTCCCATTGAATACTGTTAGTTGTTAGTGATAGAAGCATTACAAATTGACGTGTACAGTAGCGCGTGCGTATGTATATATATATATATATATATATATATATATATATATATATATATATATATTGGAAGGTTTGGAGGTAATGTACAGGAATTATATATTAGAAAAGATAATAAGGTACTCAGATAGTTGGATGGTTGTACATTTACAGATTTTTATTAATATGCCACATGTTTTATAAATATTAGAGCTTGCACCTATTCTTGTAGGTTCTTCTATTTGAAGAACCTACATTCCTCTCTCACATTGATACGCTTGTATCGGCGGCCCTTCACTTTGTCTAACCCCAGTAAAAGAACTCGGAACGTTGGGCCAAAAACCAGTCCCTTCGCGACACCCTTAAAGCCAGTAACGTTTCCGACTCCCTCGTATATATACGTATACACACACACACATACACGCACGCATACACACATACACACATACACAACCACGCACATAGATATATACATATGTATATATGTATACACATATACACAAGAGTTAATGAATAGAGTAGCTAGTATTCGCTGTTTCATAGCGAGCGGAACCTCGGAAGTGGTAAATATTTAAGCGAAGTCTATACCGCAGGTTTCTCTACGATTAAATGAAGTTTACATTTTCAACACACACATGATTCGATCATATGTAGCATGGATATTATGTATTCCATACCTTAACTCTTGTATTATATTCGCATACCTTGCAAACCTGGCTGCCTGCCGTGAAATATAAAACAATTTTTTCACTTCACCATACTTCGATACGAAAGAAATTCACACCCTTCTGCCTCCATAATCTACTAATGTTATTGACGGTTGTTTTTTTATATTTTCCACAGTTTGCTTGAAGCTAACCTTCTTCCTACACCTCGATCCTTGATATTATGTTTACACATATATAATAGTTATATAT
>NC_068982.1:179221706-179223184 GCF_001194135.2 Octopus bimaculoides | reverse complement strand
TCGGCGTCCGATGGCCGCTGACCTTGGTGAGAGAGACAAAAACCTGGCAATCTTATATCTTCTTTTCAAGTGAAATTCTTCACTGATATCGAAAAGGTGAAAACAAGCAATGTTAATTCTCTAAATGAAGTATTAACAGTAACTGCACGATAAAGTGTAGTATATTGCCACTTAAGTGTAGCTGACCCCTAGGGGTGGATGTTACTGTTGCTTTTAGCCCCAGGAGGACATCTCCTCCAGCTGGCTTATCGACAAACAGGACACAGTCGTGTGTCGATAAGCCAGCTGTTATGGGGAAATAGGATGTTATCCTATCTAGAAAGCGTCAGTGTTCACATACAACAAAATAAATGTACGCGTTGCAACGTTTCAGTCAGCTGAAGCATTTTTGAGTTCATCCCAGCTTTATAAATTCTCTATTATGTTAAAATTTTCCAGGGTAATTAAATTATAGGGTACGTTGTGATGGAGAGGTATTGTGGAAAACTGATTTGGGGTTTAAACAAGGGTTTTGTCATTGTTCAGAATTTATTTATGTGTGTAGAACTATGTAATTAGTTGTGGCTATTTAGGAGTGCCATCATCAGGTCATAGGCTTTTGCAAAAGAACGGAGTACGGTGGAAATGGTGTTTTGGTCAGCAGATATGCCACAAGGTTTAGTTCGTGGTAGTTTTATTTGGATATCATTGAGATATCTAAGCTTTCGTTTTGAGAATATGAAGGTTAAAGCATAGAATTCAGTACAGTATTTGAAGTTTTGTAGTTGGTTAGGTTTAGCATCTTTTAAGTCATGGGGATTTTAAAAGTTCACGTATATATATATATATATATATATATATATATATATATATATATATATATATATATATGGGAGAATATACAAATAATAACAACAGACGAGGACAGGTGGTGTAAATAACAAAAGTATATATTAGTATGACGCTCGGGAATACGGAAAGTCTTTGACGTTTCGAGCTACGCTCTTCAACAGAAAGAATACGGAGACAAGGAGAAAAACACGGAGAAAAAAAATTGAATAGTGTTCAGTCAACGGTCAATCATAATTATATATACGTGTGTGTGTGTAAACCTACATTGTAGACATACAAACACAGCAAACTTACACACACATACACACACATACACACACACACACACACACACACACATATATACATACACATTGATATAAATATGAATGTATGTATGTATATGTAGGTATATATATCTACGTATATGTGTATATGTATATTATACATACACGCTCCCATAAAACATCCGGGCCTATATATGTGTGTGCGTGTATGTGTGTGCATGTGTGCGCGTGTGTGTCTGTGTGTGTTTGTGTGTGCGAGTGCGTGTGTGCGTCGCCATGTGTGTGTTTGCGCACGCGCGCCAGTAAATTTATATTTATATATTTATATATTTATATATATATATATATATATATATATATGTGTGTGTGTATATATATATA
>NC_068982.1:179219371-179221471 GCF_001194135.2 Octopus bimaculoides | reverse complement strand
TATATATATATATGTCTATGTGTGTGTGTGTGTGTGTGTGTGTGTGTGTGTGTGTGTGATACTACACATATTCGAATAAGTTTATTTTTTTACGACTTTGTTTACTTCTGGCTAGGATTCCTTTACTAACTGTACTCGAATCTTTTCTTCCAAACTAACGAATTTACATTTCGTTCAGTGGTGACAATAGTTTTTATTGCCCTTCAGCAAAGCATTGTAGTTTGTCTTGTAAGCTATGTTTTGTAGCTAAGTATTGTGTTTTTGTATTGATTTCATTGTTAATGTTGCTGTTTCAATGATTTTCAGATGTTATTGTGTTAAAGGTTGCTTTAAATAACTTACTAGTACAATTTCCTCCTTCATTTTCTGCAAACACGAACAGAATTGCCGAGAATGTTAAAGCTTTCAACTTTGTTCTCAGTTTCTGTACGGAATTCTTTGTTTTATTTTTGAATATTATGTTCTTGATGAAAGTCAAGGAGTCATTACAGCGAACATCCATGATTTTGTGCTGTCTGATAATTCCATAATTTGAATTTAAGTTGATGGTGTTCTCATTGTCTACTTTGTGTTAGCAGTATATTTTCGTTGCATGTGCTTTATCATAGTTTCTGTTTCGCTGCTGGGAGATGTGAATAGAAAATTGCCCATGAAGTTCTATGGGTCTATTCTATGAGAAATGTAATTGATATTATTATGGGTAATATCGAGTGCGTCCACGTTTATCAAGTAGCAGATCTGAGCTGTACCACTCAAGAAAGGTCATTCTCAGGCATATATATTCAGAGATTCAGACAGAACTCACGTCAAGTACTTCAGTTGGTGGCGGTGAAGCGTGTATGCTCCGTTGGATGGGTAATGTCAGCGTGCATATACAACATAGTGTAAGTGATTTTAGAGAAAAACTAGGTGTAAGGGGCATAGAATGTAGTGTGCAAGAGAGAAGACTGCGCTGGTACGGTCATGTAATGCGTATGAATGAATACCATCGCCTCAAGAAATTCTGAGCTCTAATTGTGGAAGGAACGTGTGGAAGGGATAGATCAAGGAAGACGTGGGATGAAGTGGTAAGAAAGGATCTTCAGATGCTGAGCATCACAGAAGGGATGACAGGGGACCGAGACTTCTGGCAGTTTGCTGTACTACTAGGGAAGATACGTCGAACTCAATAAATACACGGTCGTCTTTGTATACAGGCATGTCTCGTGCATCCTTTTCCAGCTGAACGTTCCTAATATTACGGACTCGTAAAAAGCACACATTAAGATGGATATAAAGATTACCTTTTTGTTGTAACACAGCTTCTGACGCAAATAATTTATTACCTTTATTATTTCTGGAGTTCCTGCCTATTAGGGCCAGTCACCATTGTATATTTCCAATTTGCTGTTAAAGTCATCTTGCAAGGACATACTTTTATATAGCAATTAGTAATTAAACTGTTTATAATATTTCAATAAAGGTTTTACAGGAAACACTCTCATGAATATTATGAACATTCTTCTATAAAGCTGTCTTCCTGATTGTATATTTAATGTCAAAAACCAGCCAGGAAACTTCTCCGCGTTCGTTCGACCAACTAAAATTAGCTGTCAAGAGTCCGAGATATTCACGACAAAATTATAAATTCAATCGTGGGTCGTTTCTGAAGTTGGCTCCTGGCTATTTGCATCACCAACTACAAAATTTACCGTCAGATTCAAAGGAATATATATTTCATTCTTCCCTATTTGAATGCCATAAGAGTAACTTTCAACTTTATATACAACTCAGAGATACTAGCCTAATCATTTATATATTTTTTATATCGTTAGCATATTAATTTAGATAGAGAACAGAGATCCCATTTTAACCATTTGTAATATTGTAATAGTATTTATTCTTAACTTTTTAGATACAGATCAGATTCTCTATAGTAATTAGTTATAGAATCGAATTTTCAATGTTTTTTTCTTTTTACAGAGCTGTAGTTTCTACTCAATCTGTAGTGGACAACATGCTAGGTATAACGAGGTTTTGCGATTAGAGATAGAAACGACTACCATTCTATGATGATTAGTTTTCATTATATAAGATTACTTATAATTCTTAACCGAGAAA
>NC_068982.1:179216779-179219026 GCF_001194135.2 Octopus bimaculoides | reverse complement strand
TTTCTGAAGTTGGCTCCTGGCTATTTGCATCACCAACTACAAAATTTACCGTCAGATTCAAAGGAATATATATTTCATTCTTCCCTATTTGAATGCCATAAGAGTAACTTTCAACTTTATATACAACTCAGAGATACTAGCCTAATCATTTATATATTTTTTATATCGTTAGCATATTAATTTAGATAGAGAACAGAGATCCCATTTTAACCATTTGTAATATTGTAATAGTATTTATTCTTAACTTTTTAGATACAGATCAGATTCTCTATAGTAATTAGTTATAGAATCGAATTTTCAATGTTTTTTTCTTTTTACAGAGCTGTAGTTTCTACTCAATCTGTAGTGGACAACATGCTAGGTATAACGAGGTTTTGCGATTAGAGATAGAAACGACTACCATTCTATGATGATTAGTTTTCATTATATAAGATTACTTATAATTCTTAACCGAGAAAATGAGCTATTGTTTTGTTCATGCCTTTCCAAAAGACATTAATGCAAAGCTGTGTTGATTAGTTAACGAAAACAAGACATGTTTTCAATCAACACACACAATGCGACTACTATTACTTCATTAAATCCACTGTTAATTAATAAGAACGACTTCATTAATGTACTTTTTTTCTAATAATTCTTGCCTTTCAGTTGATGTATTTTAGTAATAAATTTACACTTTTCGTACTCATTAAGTAGAATATTTTTGACATCTGTATTGTGCATTTGTTCTCAAATTTCAACAGTAGATAATTAAGACATCTTAATCGACGTAAATTTGAAAAGTCTGAACTTTTTACCTAATCACTCTAAACGTTTGTTTATCATTTTTATAACATAATATCAAGAAAAAAGGCATCATCGGTCACTACTTAAAAGAATTTATTATCGGAATAAATCTACCATCAAAATATATCATTATTTATCTTTATGTTATATCGATATTTCACTATCATGTCATTTTTTTAATATGTTTTCGATATCATTATAATTATAGAGTTATACAAACTAAACAGCCATTGGAAAATAGACAACAAATCTACAAAATGTTCAATCAAAAGAAGTGAAATGCAAAAAAAAAGAAAATGAAAAAAGAAAGATTGAAAGTGAAATATCTACAAAGGTTAATAGGAAACAAAAAAAAAACAGAAAAAAAATTAAATGCTTATTTAGAAAAAATTACAAGTTATGAATCCTAATTTTCTCTCTTCGAATTTATATGTGCGCGCGCGCGCGTGTATGTATGTGCGTGTGTGCGTATGCGTGTGTGCGTGTGCGTATGTGTGTGAGCGTATGTGTGCGCTTGTGCATGTATGTGTGAGTGTGTGTATGTGTACGTGGGTGTGCGTGTGTGTGCATATGTATACATATGCATAAATGTATGTCTATATAAGATAGATAGATAGATAGATAGATAGATAGATAGATAGATAGATAGATAGATGCCAATGAGCTGGTTTCGATCTCATATCTATTTCTAATAAATAATTGCATGATATTCTCACCTATAATTTATTTCATTAAGATAAATCTTAAACATTTATATCGATGGAGTATCATTTTAGTTATTTAAAAACATATTGTAACTTAGTTTACTCGTCGCCAATTACTGTAGTATCGTCACTATTTATGACGATACTTGTTTACTCTATAACCGTGTAGTATCAATAAAATATATAACGAAGCAGGGTAACAACAGGGTAACAATCCAACAAACACTTCACGAACTATACATTAAGCAACAAGCGATATTCCGAAAACTACTAAACCGACACCTTACGACTTCTTCCAATTAACACCCACTCGTTTCTTTTATTTAGGCACATGGCCTTTATAGAGAGGGGACACCACAAGGACAAACAATACATGGGGTTCATAAAAACGTATAATGAATGAAATATGAATATAAATGAAATGAGAATGGAATGGCTTTCCTACCCACCCACCAAAGTAGGTAGTTCCATTTTACTGTTTTTGAAATAAAGTAATTACTTATCAGTTTGTATCCTGTTCACAATGTCATACCAAAAATGCTATCAAATTTTCAAATGTTATTACTGATGGCAAACCATCGCAACGAAATCGAAGCCCTGTTGTATCCATTCTCTCTCCAAATAATTTCTTCAACCTTGCCGCTCTATCAACCTCCAACAACACCGCCTTCCCACTTCGATTCTCCCCACCCCTGTCAGCTAGTTTAATCCTTATTACATTTTTCATTTTAGAAATTCTCCTCTCAATCTCTACACT
>NC_068982.1:179207252-179216130 GCF_001194135.2 Octopus bimaculoides | reverse complement strand
TCTACACTCTTTCCCAACACCTCCGTATCCTCCCCCGAGCTATAAAGTATGGCTGCCACCAGCCATGCCTCATCGATTTCCGGGGGCACCCCACCCATCCCCACTCTGGCTGTACGCTCGCCACAGCAAGAAAGTAGAAGTGCCTTTTTGTCCGATCTCAAAGGCACAGTGGAGCGCTTCCTCACTTCTTCTCCGTTTATGAAGCGCACCTCCACCGTGCCGCACCTCTCTCCCCTCGTGCAAAATGTCACAGTCTCCTCTACTTCTCGAAGACACTCTTCCATCTCCTCCTCTGCTGCCACCTCCACTCTCCTTGTTGATACCTTCAATGTTCTGCAAATCATGGCACTCCCTTTCGCCTCCTCCAGCATTCCTCTAGGGGACGTCAACCCCAGGCTTTCCCCCCTCCTTCCTCAGCAAAGCGTTATACTTCTCCCCGAATTCCATTTCGTGGACCTGCAGCACCTCCACCTGACAGACCCCCACCGGTCACCACAGCACAACCTCCCACTTACCCTCCTTCCATGCCAGCTTTATGTTAGCTGTATGGATAGGAATTCCTTTCTTCGATCCGAAAATTAATAGCAATGGTCGGTTGTCTGTCTAAAGCCGAAAACGTCTACCGTGGAGAAATCAGTGAAATATCTTCACGACAATAATACTCGATAGAGCTTCTTTCTGTATCTGACTGTAGTTTTTCTGCTGCAATCAGAGCACGTGAGGCATGAACCACCGCCTCATATGTTCAGAAGCGTCAGAAGCTATACTAACTCCGCTGCAGGATCGAAATGAGCTAGCGACAAATCCGAAATTAATATCTTTTTAATATTCTGAAACGTCTTTTGACCGTTATTTGACCAATTCCATTTAGCATCTTTCTTTAGCAGGTTATTAAGTGGATCTCTCAATTCATCCATGTTTTTGGCATGTAATTTTGATAATAGTTCGCTAGGCCAAGAAAAGCTTGTAATGTCGCTACGTTAGTTAAAGAAGGCATATTTTTAATTGCGTTTTAATTGCATATTTTTAATTTGTCCTAAATATTTAATCTTAGGCAAAACAAATTCACATTTTTCCTCACTGGGTGTGAAACTGTGATCTCTTATTTTTTGAATAACACACTTCACATGTGTGATATGTTGATCACGAGATTCACTTTTAATTAATACATCTTCGAGGTATAGAAATGCAAATTGTCAGTCCACCAACATCGCATTCATGACCTATAAAAATATTGCAGGTGCGACCTTCAGACCAAATGGCAATTTATTATATTTGTATAGTCCTCTGTGCGTATTCACTATTAGAAAATTCGACCATTCCTCGTCTATTTTAATTTGTAGATACGCATCAGAAAGATCCAGTTTCGAAATTATTTAATCTTGCAAAAATATCCTCCGGAGTAGGCAGTGAATAGTGGCACATTTTTAGACAGTCATTCAAACTAGTAGAAAAATCAGCACACACCCTAAGTTTGATATTTTCTTAATACACTCTGTTGGTGCTGTCCACTTAGAATAATCTATTTTTTGAATAATTCTCAATTCCTCCAGTCTGTCTAATTCTTCCTCTGCCTGTTTTATCGCAGCAAATGGTCCCGTTCTATTAGGTTTGAATACAAGTACGACGTTTTCTTTAATTTGAAAACAGACCTTAGTCTTAGAACAGAGACGTAATTTATCAGACAGCACTTCAAGAAACAAGTTAACTTTTTCTTCAATTCAGCTGCTGACGGGACAGCTATTTATTTTTTTACACAACAGACTTATGGGGCGGTCCCATAAGTCAAAAAATTCCAACCTTCCGTACCGATGAGATTGATTGCATTTTTTAGCAAGAAAACTTTTGCTCTACAGGTTTTTCCGCGAAATGTGATATCACTCCACATTTCGACTACGAAGAGTAGTTGTTCATCTGTCACGTTTTTCTTAACGTAGGTTTCTCAATTCTTATCCACGTGTCGGTATTAATAATCGGGACGTCGCTACTAGTATCTAGTTGTAATTTAATATTCACTTCCTTTACTTTTACATGTGCAAATTTCCTCTTTTTCGTATCGCTTCTACTTTCCGTTGAGAAAACTTTACACTTTTTTATGGTCAACCTTCCTAAATTTTCTCTACATTGTGAGCTCTTGTGCCTTATGTTTTGTCAACTGTAACATTTTTCTCTTTTGAAAGAACAATCCTTCCTGAAATGTAGGGCTCCACATCCGCGGTATGGGTTTGGTCTTGACATTTTTTAAAATTATTATTTATATCTTCTCAGTCGGCACGCTTGTACTTGTGAGAAATCTTCTTAAATTTTCTTTACGTCATGACATAAGTTTACAATTCTTTAACACTCCTCTGCAACTGTCTGCAGGGTTAAAGTTTCGTCCGCTTGTTCATGTTTTGTGAGAATTCTTGCACGTATCTCCGCATCTTTGTTTTCCGCAAGCCCTTGTACAAAAATGAGGCACTTAAACATACCAGGAGTTAGTTCCTTCAGTTTAAACCTTTCGCACATTCCGGTGACGGTACCGGCACACGTGACAAAGTCTTCATTCACTCTTTTAACTAGATTCCAACACTCCTATCGAGTATTTAATAGGGAACTCTTATCACTGAATATTTTTGATAGTAGTTCGATTATTTCCTGGAAACAAATTTCACTAGTTTTTTTTTGGGAGTAGTATGAAATTACAATATTTTGCATATTCAGCCGGCGCTAATTTACATAATGATAGTCTTACGTTTTCGTTGTCCGTCCACAACTTGCAATCTTCACTGGAGATTTCTTCGTACCTTCTAAAGTACGTTGCGAACGTTATTCCTTCTTCTGAGTCATAACTGAATTCCATTTTAGAATTCGATACGCCGTCTGGTGAAAACGAACTTAGGATGTTTCCAGACATCTTTATTAATTCCAGCAACTGTTGTTCGACTATTGGGAACTGTTGTTTGACTCTTGAGTACTGTTGTTCGTTCGACCCTTGAGTACTGTTGATCGACTCTTGAGTATTGTTGATCGACTCTTTCTGCTGTTGCTGTTGCACTGCAACTGATTGCATTGAAGTTGTTGTTGTTACAGTTGTTGGTGCAACTCCTGCTGCTGTTGCTTTTGCAACTATATTATAGAAGGAAATAGGTCTTCCATCATTAACAACTTTGTATCAAAAACAGTGACCTGCGTGAGCTGCGAAACCTAGTCGTCAATATTGTAATGCAGTTACTCGTCGCCAATTATTGTAGTATTACCATTATTTATGATGATACTTGTTTACACCATAACCGTTTAGTAACAATAAAATATATTTTTAAAAAAAAGCAGGGTAACAACAACGTAACAATCCAAAAAACTTTCCACGAACTATACAAGAACCAACAAACGATGTTCCAACAAGCTACCAAAACGACACCTTACGACTCCCTGCGATTAACGCCTACTCTGTCTCTCACTCAGACCGCTATTATTTATAATCGTTCTGTCAAGTCTATTCTCACAGTGGATATCGTGACACTCGCCACAACATCGCTCATATTCAGTTTCCTTTATTTCGCAACATTACTGATTACCATAAAACGTCAAAAATTTCGTTGCACTTCTGTCGCTTGGTTTCCAAAGCATCTTAGTCGCGAACAGTGATTATAATTATTTTTATCTATGTTCTTAAATGGGTAGAAGGGATTCTCTACGAGGTTTTCATTTCAACACACAGTCTGAGATGAAGCAACTTGTCAGTTACCTCACTGACATTTTAAACGGACCCTGGGATGTTATACGAGATAAAAATGTCTCTACGCTTAACGCTTACTGGTTAGGTTTTAAATGTTTTCTGTAGTTATTGCAGCTTATTTTAGTCTTTTCCATTTAGTACATCTGTAACCCTTTGTCGGTATTACAAGAGTTCAGCTGATACGATTAACAAAGACATGCTTAAGAGGTAGTACCAAAATCTAAACGCAAAAGCTTAGATTAATTTTTGAAAATGTAAATTATTAATTTAATAACATTCGCCTTTGTACAGTTTAGGGTTTTCTAAACTGTTCGATCTGAGAAAAAAACAAAGGTTAATTTGTTAACATAATACAAAAATTGTAAATGTTATTGACAATTACAATTACAACAAATGGATATTCAAGGATGTGAGTATATATGTATGTTTGTATGTACATATATATAAGTGTATATGTATGCATGCATATATACACACATATATACATATATATGTATATATACATAAGTGCATATATATATATGCATATACATAAGTGTATATATATATATATATATATATATATATATATATATATATATATATATATATATATATATATATATATATATATATACATACATATATATATATGTATATATAAATATATATACACACACACATTTCTAATATATAAACATTTAGAAGTTATATAATTGTCATTGTTTTTCACAGTTTTCAGACTTCTTATATATTAATATTTACATTATATGTTTACAAAAACTTATTTATAGCCATTGATCTTTTGGACGTATCTTCAACAAAGGAATTCCAACTTCGTCATACAAAACTGTTTCGCAGAAGTGTTAAACCTGCGTCATAAAAATTCATAGATGATCGAAAGTTGGTTGTTTAATGTACAAGAATGATCACACAATCAAACAGATCACTGGACAGTTTTCACTCTATTCTGTTATATCTAAACATATACTCCTGGGATATTGTTCGAACGACGTGCTAGTTGATAAATTCACGTTGAAACAGAATGCGATAGAAGCCACACAGTCCTTGATGATATTGAGGCGTACATAATCAAATGAAGAGCGGATATTGATATCAATGACTCAGCGATTATAGAAAGAAAACTCACTGAAATGATCAACAAAAGGAACTTTCTATAAGAAATATTTGCGATCGATGGGAGAAATTATAAATGAATTCAATATATTCAATATATTCTCTTACTCTGAAATCTTAACCATATCATATGAATATACGGCAGGTTCTCATACAGTAATATATGGAGTTGAAAACTTTTAAGAGAGATTATCTATGCAATAAGTAGAGAGAAAAAAACATCTAGTGCTTTTTTTAAAATATAAAACCAAAAATCAAGAGGTAACCTCTATACCAAATTGAGATGGTTCTTTTTCCTTCAGCAGCCGATCTATTTAAGTGGGTCAATGACTTCTTATTTTGATAGTCACAAGCAACCATAAGAAGATTCAAACCTATAAACTAACAGCGTTTTGCTAATATATATTCAGATAGCTCTTAAAATGACAATTCAGAATCAGGAGAGTGAGTTAGACGGGTGTATAAACTTCAATGCATTATATATATATATTTCTTGTGTTTGACATTTGACATACAAATAAAAGCTAGGATAAGAACTTATTATGAAGAGGGACTACAATGAATATATCTGAACATTAAATGGTATAATTTAGCATTTCTGCCAATGCTACAACTCTAACGCCTTCTCTGCTACTCCCATCACAACGCTATACTCACTGAATTCCGTATCATTGAGAGAATTCGTTTCATTTACATAGATGTCCGTGAAACACATGCTGAAACAAGTTCAAATTAAAAATTGATAGTTTCACCTTCACTTGTGACCGTTTCTAATAACGAGAATATGAAACGAAGACCATGAATATACAAATCTTACTTCTTCAATTCGTTACTTGAAAGCAAAATATAAAGTCTCCCAAGAACTGGTAGTTATATAAATACCTTACAATGCAATAAAGAATATGATTTATGATATATCTTACATGACTCATTTCCAAAAAAATGCATCACTTAACACTGAGAGGGAGGAAAAAAACCAATTATCATTCTTACTTGTACAGAAATCATATAATAAGGAGAAATAATTCACTTAACACATAAAAATATTTTATGATGTAGCGTGATTATATCCTTTGAGGCTCAATTCATAGAGCTAAGATTAATCCATAACTAATTGCAGTTCAATGCCTACTTGAAAATAATCCTTAATGTTTCTATATTACACATAAATCACACTTGATGAAATATCTTATTTATTTATGTATTCGTCACTATTTTACATGGCTGCTGAAGTTTGCTGCTTTTGGGGACCGAAAGCATTATTTAACACCTTCACTAGCCACCGTGACGACACAGGTTAGTGTGACATTGCTAGTTTGATTCACCAGACTCAAGCGCGAGCAGAATCCACGAGAGAATTGGATGGATCAATTCTCATTAGATTTTTGTGATCGTTTGCAACAGTGCATGGTTCGATACACGCCACGCCACTTAACATTTGGATATCTTGATGTAGCTGTTCAATAAATGGCAAGAAGAAGAAGAAGAAGAAGAAGAAGAAGAAGAAGAAGAAGAAGAAGAAGAAGAAGAAGAAGAAGGAGGAGGAGGGGGAGGAGGAGGAGGAGAAGAAAAAGAAGGTTCTTTCAAGAACGTTTTCATATATGGGGACAGGAAACACTATAACTCGTGCGTGCACTGAAAAAGAAACCCATACGTTATTTTACAAGGTATCACGTCTTAACCTAAAATCAAAAGATTTATCAAAGCCATTTCAGCATGAGACACATTTAGAGCCTTGAAGGTTAAAATATATAGACCGTACACAGGTGAATGAAATATGGTGTCTCCATTCACTAATCACAATAACCACAACGATCTCTCACTATTAGATTTTTCTTCCCAGTTATTTCTTACTACTTTTCTCTGTCATATTCTTACTCTTGTCTTCAATATTACCTATTAATGTAAATCCTACTCCACCTCACTCTCGCTTCATTATTGTGTCTTCATCATTCCTCTTTCTCTAGTGCACGGCCCATCTTACCTCAGGAACACAAAATACAAACGATTTTTAGAATAGATCACTCTTGGTAGACTACAGTGGCTTCTAACCTCAATCTTTACGCATAATGCTCATTCCATGAATTCTTTCCTTAATCCTAACTTTTACACTACCATTAAACTGACTGTATACTTTTATCGTTGAATTCCCGAACCAGATATGCTACACTATATCAACGATATTGCATGCCTACTATCTACAATTGTATCTAATCAGTCAGCTCAGAACTCTATAATGGCTTTACAACCACTCTTTTCACGAATATTTCACAATTTTCTGACTTTATAATGACTTCATAACCACTTACTTCAATCATTCTGTCTCCCATGTTTCCTTTACCAATCGTCTGCAACTCTCGTACGATCTTCCGGTACGACTTTCTCATGTTTTGTAACTAACATTTTAAATATTGTTCCTTTGTGCACTTTTAAATGCTTTTATGGATTATTTAATACCAACTTAACTCTACTTAAACCCACTCCAAGTGTCTATGCACATGCTGTTATGTACTTCCGACCTTTTAATTCACTGATTATACAAGTATTCTGGTTATTTCCTTCCATATCTATGTATTTCTCTCTTTCTTTCTTTCTCTGTCTGTCTGTCTCTCTGTCTATATATGCCTCTGTGTGTGTGTGTGTGTGTGTGTGTGTGTGTGTGTGTGTGTAGAAAGAGAGAGAGAGACACACACACAGACGGACAGATAGACTTAAAGATAGACTGATAGATAGATAGATAGATAGATAGATAGATAGATAGATACATAGATACATAGATACATAGATACATAGATAGATAGATAGAGTAATGCTCTGTGATAGTAAGTTCACCAAAAAAGTACTGAATCTGGTGAGAGATAATAGACACAAAATTAGTTTTTATGTGCAACTATTAGTATCATGTGCTTAGATAATGTCAGGCGATATTTTTTGACACGCCTGATGTCTTGGCACAATCTTCAGGCACTATCCACATGGCGTATCAAACTAAAAATTGGACGATAAGATGAGAGAAAAGGCTAGGAAAAGCAAGAAAGAAGTTCATATAAAAGTTGGGAGGTTGAAAAATAGGAAAACGAAAAAGGAAACAGAAAGAAGCAAAAAGGGCGGATTAGAGACCATAGACCGTAAAATATAAGACTGTAAAGATAGTGGCTTAGAGTCTGTGGTATAATAGAATTCTATATTTAAGAGATGAGGAATTACGTACATTATTTACATTATTTACATTTGACGGATATTTATCAACAAACAAGATGAAGACAAATATCCGTCACATGTAAATAATGCAAATAACGTCTATAGTATAGTTCTTCAACCGGGAGAGGGTGGCACCTCTTAGTTTGTCAACAGGAACTTAATCATATGCTCTCAACCGCTGAAAATTTCGGACCTAGAATCCTAGAATACTTTAGTAGGTTGCCAGGCGTGTTTAAAATATTGCCTGGCATGCTCTCGACACATGAAAATAACAGTAGCACATAAAACATATATTGTATTTATTGAATAATATATGTGCGTGGTGTGTGTTGTGTATGTGTATGTGTGTGCGCGTGTGTGTGTATGTATATGCATATGTGTATACAAATATATATATTAATATAAATATATTCTTTTATGTTTTTATTCTATTAATTGTATCAGTCATTAGGCTTCATCCATGTTAGCGCACCGCCTTGAAAAATTATAATCGAACGAATCGGCCCCACTATTTATTTTTGTAAAGTTTGGTACTTCTTCTATCTGGCTGTTGGGCCGAACAGCTTTCTTGTCAGGCAACCTTAGAGATCTACATGGTGTTTATGTGGGAGTTTTCAAGGAATGTCTGGACAGGTTTCTATCTGAGATATCAGATGAACCCACATCATGGCAGGAGAAGCAAAGAAGAGCAGCTCTGTCCAACTCGATATTTCTTCATCAAAAACAATAACGGAAACAACACCGAATAACTACATGTGGTGCACCAGCATGTCCTCAGCCCCGGGCTGAAACCAGTAAAAGAATATATATATATATACATATATATATATATATATATATATA
>NC_068982.1:179205683-179207044 GCF_001194135.2 Octopus bimaculoides | reverse complement strand
GATGAAGTTGCATGTCGAAAAAATATAAGACTAATAAAAAAAATGCATATAAAAAAATTTGGAAATTAAAAAAATTGAAATTAGAATTTAAAAGGTAAAAACTCCAAAAGATAAAGATTACAAGTTATAAAAAAATTAAAGAAATTACAAATTAATTTTTTCAATTTTACTTATAATTTTTATATATTATGTTTGAATTTTTTTTTTTTGTTTACATATATTAACTTGAACAGAATTTTGAAAATTGTTTTCAATTTTTTAATCTTCGATATTTTGGTTGTAAATTTTTAAGTATTTCCTTTTAATTTTATCGATTTTCATCTATATCTATATATACTGATATTGATATTTACATTTTCTCTTTACTTTTAGCGTTAATTTTGATTTTATATCGTTTTAAACTTTAAGAATGATTTCTAGTTTTTAATTACCTAAGTTTTTACTATTCAAATTTTCTACAGACTTAATTTTTACTCTTTTTTTCATTTTTAATTACCTGGTTAACTAGAATTAATGTCAAAGGAAAAAGCTTTGAATAAAATATGTTAATGAAAAATCATGTTTACTTACACCAGTAAACCCTCCATCAGCTGTTTTCATAACTATAATCCTATATTTAGCAAGCCGTGAGCTAATGAGTTAGTTTTCATAACTGACGAAGTATAAGAACACAGAAATATGTGTCCTATGTTTTAAAAACTTCACTCACAGCCCTACCCCGTGCCAAAATGTCTAAGAGACATGTCTAAGAGAATTTTCTTCCAGAATATTCTATTATTTTTGAATAGATAGGCCTTATCACAGCTGATTACAATCGAACCTGTTAAACATTAGTTTATAGAATATAACATTACTTCTGTTTCACTATGAATTAATTACTGAACTAAAACTATACACATGGTAGCGTGGCATTTTTAATGTCATTAGAGAAACAACGCTAGGTTTTATTCGTCTTAGTAACAGTGAAGATATGAAGTACACTTCCTTTGTTTCTTTCTTTACACACAAATACATTCAAACAATTATATCGTAATGTCATCATACTCTTTTTCTCTGAGATGGAGAAAAAAAAACAAAAAAAACACTGATGTTGTAAAGTCAGTCGAAATGCCGCTAAGCGTTTTTTTACATCATGCTAAACTTTCTGCTAGCTTATTTTTTTGGTCACGCCATAGATGTCACGCTAACTTATGTGGAAAAACTCACCACCCTACCTTCTGCCACTCTACTCCTGAAGGTATAAACGTATACATACATACATACATACATACATACTTGCATGCATGTATATTACATATACTAATATGCATCCACACACACACACACACACACACACACACATATATATATGTATACATATA
>NC_068982.1:179203211-179205459 GCF_001194135.2 Octopus bimaculoides | reverse complement strand
ATATATATATATATATATATATATATATACATATATATATATACATGAATATATATGCATATACTCAATTATATTGTGATACTTTTTAGGTATGCAAGAATGTGTGTATAATGTTATGTATGCAGTTTTGTAAATCTTACGGGGGCGTACAAAGAGCAAATTAAAGGTCAATTAGAAGCAAGCGAATAAAGTGAACTCAGCAGTATTTGTTGCTGCTTGCTTGTTTAAAGATGCAGAAACCGTTGTACCAGCAGTTCATCAGTAATTATGAAATCTAGTATTTGTAATGACGTTGAGAGCTGACTAATGTAATATGTACAAGTATAGTAAGCGGATGGAAAATGATGATCTTGATTTTTATTGTACATTAAAATGCAATGCATGACTAACTTTGAAATGCGTTGCGATTGGGAACTGTGTACGGTAAACTAGGAAGTCAAATACATATAGGAGTAGCCTATAGGAAGTTTGGAGTGAGTTTTCTTATTTGCCTGTGTATGATGTGTGATTAAAAGTTTTATTATTCTTGCTGCTGTTTAGCTGCAATTCAGCCGCGATAGACCAAGTCTATGATTCACAAATGTTCCATTCGTGAGCAGTCAGTCTGATTTTCAAAATGACAGTTGACGTAATGTTGAGGCTTGCAGAGCTGAGAAAGTGTGTGTGTGTGCGATAAAAAAAGTTTGTAACGTGTGTAGAAAATGGGGAAAGGCATATGGCCATATCAGAAAGAGTTCTACTTTAGAGAGTACTGTTCATAGAGAAGTGACAAATAGGAGACTTTTCTTAAACATACCTTTAATTTCTCATAATAAGAACACATAAGCGGGTTTTCTGATGGCAGGTTTCTTGTGGTATATAAATGTCACCCAACTCTGAATTACAGTGCGATTGGGGCTTTTAGCTGTATATGCGATTTGATGTAGGACCTGTATAGGACTAATTAGAGATAATATACATTTATTGCCAAAGATAATAATTATAATAGAATTGGTGGCGTTACAATTAGTTAATTGATTGAGAGTACAGGGGTAAATTGTGTGCAATATGTGCTGTGGATTGCCTTGATTATGCTGAACACAAACATATGAAGAGTGTAGTGGGGATAGACACCCCGATGATTGGTAATTGTTTGATTGAAGAGTATCGAAATGTAGTAGTGAGAACACTAACGGGTGTAGATAGCTTAGAATCGTACAAGTAGCTGTTTCGTCACCAGTAACGTAGGTGTGAGAGACGTGATAACCAAGATATTTTATGTATCTTGGGTCCCCAGGAAATATTGACTTTAAATCGTGACATATTACAACTGAATGCTGAAACCTATATAAAACTAATTCCACAAACATTTAACGTTCATATATTCCAGTTTGTGTGTATACATGTTCAAAAAGTTGTGTGTTTTACTTTTGTCTAAATATGCTTGTGAAAACAGAGGAAGTTAATCAGTGTGAAATTTTATCAGAGACATTTACTGAAGAGTTTTCCTAATTTGTATTTAAATCCAAGCTATAATAAATTAAGCCGATATTCCGATCAACTATACTCTAGGGAGAGTTGTTTGGTTCGACGTTAAAAATAGTAATGCAAACTCTACTACAAAAGCGAAAAGAAAATGTATCACAATCTAACACGAGGATATTTATTAAATTGCGAGAGATTTCCCCACTAATTGGGAAAACAAACTAGAAAAAATATCTTCTGAATTCACTAAATTTCTCATTCTAATTTAATTGTTTGAAAGAAAAGCATTGTTTGTGATTTTATTGTTTATGTTTTAGAATATTTCAAAAGTTATGCAGATAACAGATTGATCCTCAGTAAAATAAGATTTTAATTTTCTTTTTTTGTTTGTTTTCTTTTTGCTTTGGAAAGATAGTGTAAGAATAAGTTGCATGCTTATAATTTGTAGGTATTCACAAACAATTGAGATTGATGTGAGCACATAGCTTAGTGGTTAACAGCGCCGGCTACTAACCCCAAGATTCCGAGTTCGATTCCAGGCAGTGACCTAAATAATAATAATAACATGGAAAAATACCTTAGGAATAAGAACTCAGGTTCGAAATTTCCCCAAGACACCTGGTGAAGGCTGGAGGGTATATCAGCTGAAACGTTGTTGTTGACAACAAACAAGATGAGGACAAATATCCGTCAAATGTAAATACGATAAACAACGTAAATAATATACTACATTAAGTTTGAAATTCTTTAAATCTTTAATTAATGAACATCCAGATATGTAGTT
>NC_068982.1:179192239-179202749 GCF_001194135.2 Octopus bimaculoides | reverse complement strand
ATATATATATATATATATATATATATATAGGCGTAGGAGTGGCTGTGTAGTAAGTAGCTTGTTTACCAACCACATAGTTCCAGGTTCAGTCCCACTGAGTCGCACCTTGGGCAAGTGTCTGCCAGTATAGCCTCGGGCTCATATGTGTGTGTGTGTGTGTGTGTGTGTGTGTGTTTGTGTATTTGTGTGTCTGTGTTTGTTCCCCACTTCGCTTGACAACCGGTGCTGGTGTATTTAGGCCCCCGTAACTTCGTGTTTCGGTAAAAGAGTTCGATAGAATAAGCACTAGGCTTACAAAGAATAAGTCCTGGGCTCGATTAAAGGCGGTGCTCCAGCATGACTGCAGTCAGATGACTGAAACAAGTAAAACAATAAAAGAATATATATATACACATTAAAAAAAAAGAAACTGTCTACGTTTGGAATATTCTAAACATATCAGGTCATCCCATAAGTTCTGTCCGAATTTTGAATAAAGAAAACAAGTGATTAAATGTTATATTTAATTGAAATTTAATTATCAATGTACTTTCCCTGATTATCTATTTACAAGCTTTTTAATCCTATCGATGTAAAACTCTTTTGGTTTCAAAGCGAAGAACTTTGAAATCTCTGTTTCGACCTCTTCCTGGCTTGCGAAAGTTATGTCCCCCAAATGATTCTGTAAACTACGAAAGAAATGGCAGTCTGAAGGAGCAAGGTCGGGAAAATAAGTTGGATGAGGAATTTTTTCCCAACCAGGCTCTTCAATCTTTGCAGTGTGGGGTTGCGCATTGTCCTGATGAAACATTACTCCTTTTCGAGTCACTAAAACGGGTCTTTTCTCTTCAAAGCTTGGTTCAAACGCTCTTATTGCTGACAGTAGACTTGAGCATTGATTGTTGCATTAGGTGGTAACAATTCAAAGTGAATTACACCTTTGCAATCCCACCAGATAGAGAGAAGAACCTTTTCCCCATGAAGTTCCGTTCTCGGTTGTGGTTGAGCTTTTTCCCTTTTACCAAGCCACTGTTTACGACGTTTAACATTTCGACAGAAGATCCATTTTTCGTTACCAGTCACAAGCCTATCAAAAAAGGGTGAAATCAGTTCGCGAGAATAGGGAGAAGAGCAGATGACATCACGGAATTTACAGTTGCTTTCGGACAATTCATGAGGCACCCATTTTTCAAGTTTGGGAACCTTTCCAAGTTGTTGAAGATGACGATGAACAGGTGTATGGTTTGAACTAAGCTTTAATGTCAATTCTTAAAGTGATAATGCAGGATTTTCTTCAATTAATTCCTCAAGGAGCTTATCATCAAACTCAACTGGACGTCCTGTTCAATCTTCATCTTCATGACTGAAATCTCCACTTCTGAATTTTGCAAACCATCTTCTGCAAGTTCTTTCATTCAAGCATTCTTTCATATAAAGCATTTTTTGTTCTCATAAAGCATTGTACCTTAAATGCTCTTTGGATACTTCCATGTTATAAAGACAAGAAAATTTCAATTCTATTATCAAAGAAATTTTAATTCTATTATTCTGTAAAATAATATTTAATTAGTTGAAAATGTACACAAATGCATAAAAATAATTTTTAATTCCATTAGACATTCTGAAATACTATTAAATTTCATTCAGGTAGAATCGGACAGAACTTATGGGATGACCTGATATATCTATTCCTCTGAGAAATATACCAACTACGTTGTCATTCAACTTGATAATGATAGTGAAATAGTAGACTATTGTAGATAGTAGAATAATTCTGTTTTAGATAAAGAAGGACAGATTTGAATTATGTATTCCTTGATGATGCCTGGAAATGGAATATCTGGCAATAAGATTGGTTGATCACAAATGGAAAGCCTTTGACCAAATACATTATTTACATTATTTACATTTGACGGATATTTGTCCTCATTCTGATTGTTGCTAGCACGACATTTCGGCTGATATACCCTCCAGCCTTCATCTGGTATCTTGGGGAAATTTCGAACCTGGGTTCTCATTCCTAAGGTATTTGCCGATGTTATTATTATTATTATTATTATTATTATTATTATTATTATTATTATTATTATTATTATTATTGAAGATGTACTACGGTGTCAGCTGTTCACTACCTGTGAACTAATCTAACGCATCTTAGTTTTCGAGCACTTTCCGGAGTATTCCAGCGGTTCCAAGCAATGCTATTTTCTGCAAGTGCTCCACACTCATTGCAGCCCCTATTTGTTCCATCTATTTCTCAAGATTTTTATTCACTGTTCCCAGGGCTCCGACAATTATTAGTACTACTACTACCACCTTTTTCATCGATGACAACTGATTAACCTCCCAAGCTAACCTGTCATATCTATCGAATTTTCTCTCTTCTTTATCGCATACCTTGTTGTCAGATGGTAATGCTATATCTATGATCCTGCATGGTTTGTTTTCTTTCTCAATTAAGACTATGTCTGGCTTCCTATTCTCTATCTCATGGTCGCACTGAATCATAAAATCCCACCAGGATCTTTGCATTATCATTTTCGATGTTGCCTTCGGGTTTGTGCTCGTACCAATTTTTTGCTCTGTCAAGTCCATACTTGTTGCAAAGTGTCCAGTGGACAAGCCTTGCTATATTGTCGTGGCGTCTTTTATATTCCTTCTTGGAGAGTGGCGTACATTCGCTGGTAATAAGCCATACGGTTTCACCATTTTGTCCACAGATTCTATACTTATCAATTTCTGATGTGTTGTCTATTCTGTATTTTATGTAGTTTGTTCTTAGTGCGTGCTCTTGAGCAGCACAGATTAGAGCCTCCGTTTCCCGTTTTATATCACTTTTAGTCATCCACAGTCATCATTTTTCTCTGTCTGTCTTATCAACAACATCCTTATGAAATTGTCCATGCATTCTTTTCTTTACCCACCTATTTTCAGTTTCATTCGTTTTCAATTTCTTGTACAGTGCTTTATCATTGCAATCTTTCATCCTACACAAGCCTGAGCTTCTTACTTCTAATAATAGCGGTTCTGTGGCATTTTTTACATACCATGCTATGTTGTTTTGTTCTGCTTTAATGCTGTGTTCGCATCTAATGAGTCGTCTTCACCCTCTCTTTGTTGGTATATACAGTCTGTTTAACTCACTTTTTGAGTAGAGTATCCCATATCTAGTTAGCAACTTCCTCGTCTTGCTGTCAAAGTTGTTTAGTTCGTCCACTGTCCATGCGATTACCCTTGCTCCATATCTATGGAGTGAAACCGCCCAGTTGTTGATAGTTTCGATCTTATTCCTTCCATTTAATTTCGACTTAAGGATTAGTCTCAGTCTGCGCAAGTATTCCACCTTAAATTTTTCTGTCATTTCTTTCTCCATCAATTTATCCATTTCCCAAATCCCTAAATACATATTGGTTGTCTCTTCTATTTGCTTCAAAACCTCCCCCGACGGTATTATTATTATTATTATTATTATTATTATTATTATTATTATTATTATTATTATTACTATTATTATTATTATTATTATTATTATTATTATTATTACTATTATTATTATTATTATTATTATTATTATTCAGGTCACTGCCTGGAATCGAACTCGGAATCTTGGGATTTGTGGCCCGCGCCCTTAATCACTATGCTATATGTCCGCATATGACCATATATTACAACACTCAAGAAGCAAACCCGAACAAATCTGCCTATATTTAAATAATTTCGATTGTGTGGGAGGTGATATTGTACGCAAGGCAAATGTTTCAATTATCGATCAGTTTGATATCATTGACTGGAGATCGATTTTAAAATTATCAATGAAATGAACAAAACAGAGATGTGGTTGCTTATGCAAGGAATACTTTTTATATTAACTTAGGAAATGAAAATTATTTAAGATATCATGCATGGACTTTAGAAATCTACTTGATTTATTATATTGTTAACAGTGTTAGCAACAATATTATTTATTCTATGATATAGTAAATTTTTGATATATCAACTAGTTAGTATTGGTATTTTTATCATTTTGACACTAACAAATGCAACAATTGCTTTGAAATGCTATCAATAATTCTACTGTATATTAAAGTTCTTTACTGCACGGCACAGGAATTCTTACAATATATAACACTAAAAACATCCGAAAGACCTATAATAGTACATAAGTTTATGCTGTAAGACTGACTGACTCCATTTACTTTCGAAATTTAATGATAAAATATCTAATATTAACTCCAAGAATTCGTTACGAATTTTGCTGAAACATTTAACTATTACAAAGCTAGCTGTAATCACTTCTCACATTAATATGAAAGCGCTCCTTACAACAGTGAGGTTAATTCAATTATCATATGAAATGGACTGATTAGTCTGTGTATTTAATTTGATTAGATGATTAATAATTACGAATATAAGCAATCTCTCGCCCACGTAGCATATGAATATGTCAGAGGTTGAGTTAATATAACCGCTTCTTTAATAGATTGTTCTACATTTGCACAGTCAATTGGAGATAGTTCATTTGGCTGACAATCTGTGAATAAAATTAAAATATGCTCACCTACAAATTACACTCTTTTACCTTGTACTTTTTCTGTTAAATTTAATTTCTATATCTCAGTCACTTTTCAACCTCTGTTTCTGAATTAAATTTTGCTTTGCTTCTATCCATTATTTCAATGTTTTATATAAATAACATCCAGCGCGCTTACACATGCACACAGATGAATAATTACAAACCCATAAATACACATAGGCATGAATTACAAGTACAGCTGTATGTTGTTATATTACACACAGATTTTTATATGTAACAAGCTACTCAAGTTTCATGGAAGAACGAAAATATCCTAGTATAAAAATTGAATACTATGTGCAAATAAGATACTGCATTTAGAATATTGATAACTATCAACAGTATTGAGTGCATTATTTTGCTGAACTTAGCAGTAACAATCAGTATATTATGTGTATGCGTTTGTGTGTGCATATGTGTGTGTGTGTGTGTGAGTGTGTGTGTGACGATTCGATTTTCCGTTACCAAACTGCTCTAATGTCATAGAATATGATTTATACACACACACACAAACCCACTCACGCGAACACACACACACACACACACACACACACACACACACACGCACACGCACACACATATATAAACGTTATACGAGCAGCTTGGTATGAGGGTTAAACTGACTAGTTTTATCTTTGATAATTTTCAAAAGAGATCGCTTACTCTGGCCTACTAAATTGTTAAAGAGTAGAGCAAAAACTATTTATAATAATTATAAACAACATTGTAACTAGCATATTTATCGACGTAATTTTTAGTACAAGGTTGATGGCCTCATATTAATAGCTAGAGTAAAAACACCGTATGATATAGTATACATAAATATGTATACCGTGTGATATTCATATGGTTAATTAATACATACACTCATACACGCAAATAATCATGTCAATGTGTTTAAACTTATATGCAAGACAATCTCTATATATGTATGTGTGTGTGTGCATTTGTATGTAGGTATGTAATGTGTGAATGTGTGGTGTGTATATAAATAATTGAAATAGAAACTGATGGAAATCAACACTGTCTCTATGGCTGGCTGAGTTAACGAGCTACTAGATACATCACATTTTGTTTCCATTAACCTCAGTGCCAAGTATCTACTTGAGGAAAAATGTATTCCAATTCCACGTAGATTAAAGCAGATGACAATAATATGAGTGGGGGTGAAATCGCCGCCTAAAACTACTGAGACATTGATATTTAATAAAGAATGGAATGGCAACACAGTGATAAACAACTTGCTTGCACATTCTCTCGAAATGCTAAAGAGAAATATCTGATGTGGTTCCGATTAATGTGTTTGTTCTTCAAATATCTCAAAATGGCGTTTATAAAACATACGATTTACTACGTTTGCACCATAAATTTAGCCATTCCACTCCGAAAAATAAAACCTTGCATCTCTTTAAAAACACTCTTTACACATACAATGACTTTCCATAACACCGAAGGAAATATTAATAATGTCACCAATACTCATAGGGAAGAAAATATCCCCTCCAGGGACCATGAGCAGATTCAACCATCCTACATTCTTTCGGAGTTAGCGATAGATTTAATACGTGACCCCTACATTTATTCCCTAACAAATGTAGGCTGAATTGCGAAATTCCTTGATGTTGTGATAGTGATTAAAATTGAGGTGTAGATAGTGTAGGCAGACGACATTATGTACCTTTAACTTGCAGTGCATATTGAAGATGGTGAGACATTAAGTTTATGATATAAGTTAACATAGTGATATACTGTGGTATCATGAAGTTGTGTAGGTTGAGCTTGTGGTTTAGATGTATATTGAAGTTGTAGTCTCTGGTTGAAGGTGTGATGGAGATCGAATCCGTCAGTCTTATCATCAACATCCCTATGAAATTGTTCATGCATTCTTTTCTTTATCCACCTATTTTCAGTTTCATTCGTTTTCAATTGCTTGTATAGTGCTTTATCTTTGCAATCTTTCATCCTACACAGGCCTGACCTTCTTACGTCTAATAATAGCTCTGCTGTGGCATTTTTTACATACCATACTATGTTATTTTCTTCTGCTTTAATGCTGTGAAGCAATAAGTTGCCTTCACTCTCTTTTTCTTGGTACATACAGTCTGTCTGTGACACTTTGGGGTGGAGTGACACTTTGGGGTGGAGTGACCCATATCTAGTTATCAGTTTCCTTGTCCTTCTGTCTAAGCTGTTTAGTTCGTCTACTGTCCATGCGAATCACACCTGCTCCATATCTAAGGAGTGAAACCGCCCAGGTGTTGATAGCTTCAATCTTATTCCGTCCGTTTAATTTCGACTTAAGGATCAGTCTCAGTCTGCGCAAGTACTCCACGTTAAATTTTTCCGTCATTTCTTTCTGCATCAATTTATCCATTTCTAATATTCCCAACTACTTATAGCCCGTCTCTTCTATCTGTTTCATAACCTCTCCCGATGGTATCGTTAGTCCGTCCATACATTTGATTTTGCCTCTCTTCAAGACTAACACACCACAGTTTCTCAGTCCGAACTCCATTCTGATATCAGCAAGGAACGTATACACCGTATAAACGAAGGAACTGACTTGCGCTTCATATCTACCATAAAGCTTGAGGTCATCCATTAATAACAAATGTTTGAGTTTTGTTCGCGGCTTTTGAATACATGCCCACCTTTTGCTTTCCTCAAAATCAATGTTAGTGATATCAAGCACAGTTTAAATATCATTTGCGACAGGCAACCCCTTGGAAGATGCCCCTCTTAATTTCTACTGTCCGTTAACTTCTTTCGTATGGTGTCAGGTCCGTCCTTCAAGCTGCTCATTTTCTCCACTTCCCTAACTGAAATGACTAGTTCTGCCTGTTTTGGACAGACTACTGTTTGTTTCAGTTCTTGAAACCATTCAGTATCATTGTCTTTGCTCCAGATGTCACTCCAAAACCTTTGACTTTCAATGTTATCTAGTATCACCATTTCATCTGTGCACTCTCCATTTGTTTCTTTATTGAATCTCTTCCGATCTCTGAATAACCTATTCTGGCGGTAACCCTTCATTCTTTGGTCGTATCTCACCATCTTTACTTTCTCTGCGACGACGCGCTGTTTCAGTTCCTCCATCACCACTTTCAAGCCCTTTCTTTCAATATTATACTTCCTTTTCAGCGCCCTGTGTTTTTGTTCGCTTTTAAGCTCTCCTTTCTCTTTTCGGTCTAACACAGATTTCCTTCGAGAGCATGTCTAAACCTGCCTGTATTCATCTTTTCCTCCATGGCATCTTTTCTTTTGTCACTCTCATTATGTTTCTTTTTCTTGACATCAACACCCACGTCTTCTGCTACAACAATATTTGCTGCTTTGATCAAATTATTTGTTTCTGTGATGTTGTTTGTTCTGATGTATTTCAGAATTTCATTGACATTTTTCGTTTCTTGGTTCAATTTCCATCGATCAACCTTTTTAAGTTTGCAAATAATGTCACTATCGTTCTCCTGTAGTCTTGCCTTTATTCTGACGTAGGTTGCCTTTTACTCATCTGCAATGTCACCATTAGTTTTATCGCATTCTTTTAGATCATCTATATGTCTCTCATCAAGTAAACTACCACTGCTCCTTTCCTGTGCTATGAGATTACTCTTGTTAGTAAGAACTGTATTTTCATCGTTTTCTCTGCTGCTATTTTCCATGACCCGTCTTTTGATAGCTTCGAGCTCTACTTCTATTTTCCTATTGCTCTAGCTTGATCACATACTCTCTATTCCGTGAGTTGAAACAATCCCTTTTGTCTCCAATGATCATACATACGTTTGTTTATGTTTTGATACTGCGCCGTTTGTTTATGTTTTGATACTTTTATTTGGGTGGATTTCAGAGAGTATCCTCTTTGCACGTGTGTGATAGCCAAATTTATTTTTTTATTAGTAAGTCTAATTTTAAGGTAGTGCATTCGATACTCCATAATAAGTTCTCCTATGGCTTTTAATCCTTCGACTATACTTAGTCTTAGATTATCATAATCATAGTTTCCGATTTCATTGTTTCCCCTTCTAATGTTTGCTACACATTCCTACCCGTTCATAGATTATGTTACTCTAGTTTGGTGTATTTTGTTCTTCGCTGAGCAATTCTAGCGATTGACTTTGTTCTATATCGTTATTTACTTCATATTGGTTGCACGGGTTATGCCTATATTTGCGTTTTACATTTTCATTATTTATATTATTTTAAAGTATTCTATGGGTAGTATTTTGTTTCTCTTTATGCTAGCCAGTTTATTGCAGTTCACCGATGTATCCAAACTGACTTATTTATCTTCCAGACTCTAATGAATGGGCTGTTTTACTTTCATTTTCTGCGTAGAGTATTGTTGCAAAATAAGCGTGCAGGATAGAAACATAATCCTCGCGTGTTCTCTTATGCTCTTTTTTTATTTTCTTCGCGTGACGTGAGGAGTAACTCTCGTCCGCTTATTTAGACTGACACTATTTTGCTAGGGTGCCTGACCTCTAGTTTCTGATTTTAAAGAGTGTTGCATGTATAATGTTTTGCACTGCTTGTGAAATAAGTTCAAAGGACGCACTTTCCGTTTGTTGCTATTGCTATTGTTGTTGTTGATGATAATGTCGTTCCCATAATAATAATAATAATTATTATTATTGTCTTCTTTCAATTTTGTTTCCATTTCTTGCCGAGTGTCTTCCGAACATCTAGGGTAAAGAAACTCACTGCATACATTGGTAGACCATCAAAATAAACAAAGCAGTTTGTTCATTTAAAAAGCCTTGTGATAGAAAAAGAAGGGGAAGAAAGACAGAGAAAAAGGAAAGAAAGAAAAAATGAAAAAGCTAACAAATGAAATAAAAGGGAAAAAGGAAAGAAAATTCAATTCATAGCGACAAAGTTCTTCTTAATACATGTGACGTACCAATGAAGGCAATTTCTTTGCACTTCCAGCATGGATGGTAAGGCAGGGATCATCCTCAAATAATTTTCAGTTCCTCTTTTGATCATTTCAAGTGCTCGTACAATCATTAGTATTGTAACCGTCTTGAGATGCCACAATTTTTTTTCGATTTCAGTCAGCAAATTTTTATATTTTCTGAGCTTATCAAATTCTTTTGCCGATCACAAGGTATGCTCATTTCAATCAATAAACAGATTTTATTGTTTTGGTCTTTCACAATAATATCCGGTTTGTTAGCTTTGATCGTCCGGTCTGTACGTACAGCGTTGGTAGCAGCTGGACGTGTCAGTATAGGCTGGTCTGTTTTGACAGTCTTGTTAGTAACTGACGTGTTCTTTGTTGCTCTGACCAATCGGCAGACAAAGACACAGACATACTAATACAATCCAGCAGAACAACTGTAAAATAACTTTTAAAAGCTGGAATTCCTCGTGAGTATTTAAAATTTCTGGTCGGACGTACAAACGATCATTTTTAAAAACTTTAAAAACTTTAATATCTACAATTTGCTGTGTATATTTAACCTTTCTCCCTGACTACTCGAATATGTAAACATCTCTTTTATTGCAAAAATATTACAGTTTTCTCTGGTCGGACACACAAATGATCATCTTTAAAAACTTTAATATTTATATTCGAAGATGTAAACATCACTCTTATTGCAAGGACACTATTAAACGCCTACAGCTATCTAACTGCAGCAATTTCAAAATAAGTGGCTTTGTGAGTACATAATCTTTTAATTTCTTTTCGCATCTCCAACACGCAAACATCCCACTCTCATAACCAGGAAAATTTGTAGCTACTCCAAACACTTTCCAAAACTGAAAAAGCAATTGTCAATATTTACAAACTGCACATTTAGAAAAACTGTAAATCACACAGCAAAATGTGTAAAAAGAAAAGAAAATTCAGCAGTGTAAATATCAGTGTGTGGGGGTGGGGTGCGCGCGCGTGGAAGGGGGTGCGCGCGTGCGTGTGCATGTGTGTGTATGTATATATGTGTCTATGTATATATA
>NC_068982.1:179180603-179192191 GCF_001194135.2 Octopus bimaculoides | reverse complement strand
TATATATATAGTAGTAAACGCATATTTTAACGCATGTTTTTTTTTGAGGTGGGGGTGATAGCAAAGGAATGCGAGGCCCCATTGTTGATCTCCTTGTCACCATCTGCTTAAGCTATTTACAGACTGGTGGTATTTGGCTGTGATCACCAAGCTGTTTCTCTTCCTCCTACTATCCTCTTATCCCCAGCCCTCACGTATTTATGATTATCTCGAAGAGCAAGGCTAATGTCGAAACTAAGCAATATTGTACAGTAGTACGAGTAAAGCTGGTAGATATAACTAAATTCTCCAACACTTCATAACAATAATGATAACAGCTACAATGTTGTCATGACTACAATGTTTGGCCACAACGATACAACTCACGACAGTATTGGCGCTAACTAATGATGGACACTGCTGACGAAATAGTAACGGTTATAATGACAGAGTTGACAGTAGTTACAGAGATAATAACCGTCTCTTCAACTGCCACACAGGTTTCAACGTTAATAATTTTAATGTAGCACAAAAATCTTTTACGTAACAAAATGGAAAACTACAACGGTGCACCAAATCGCTTGTCCTATGAATAATCTGGAAGCGTGCCCCCCAGGAGAGAGCCAACCTGATGTCGAAAATTCATCCATTGGCATAAACGCATCTCTGAATACGAACCTAGACGGTCACTTGAACGGGAACTGCCCCATCTCGAACCTTCCAAGTTCACCACCTCAGCCACCACAGACAGAAGCATGTAAGAAGAACAAATGGACTAGAGAAAAGTATACAGAAGTTATATACGTTATTATTATTATCATTATTTTTATTATGATCATTAAGACGATAAGCAAGTAGAGTCGTTAGCACGCCGGGCGAAATGATTAACGGTATTTCGCCCATCACTAGGTTCCGAGCTCAAATTCCGACGAGATCCACTTTGCCTTTTATGCTTTCGGGGTCGATGAATTAAGTACGAGTGAAATAATAGGGTCGATGTAATTGCCTAATGCCAACCCACCAAATTCTAGGCCTTGTGCCTTTAGTAGAAAGGATTATTTTCATTAATGTTGTTGTTATTGTTAAGGGAGAGAGCCGGCAGGAACGTTAACGCGCCAGGTATAATGCTAGTAGTAGTAGTAGTAGTAGTAGTAATAGTAGTTCTTTGTATCACAGGTTTTGTTGGAACTCCTGGAGTCTTGCAGGCATTGCGGGCTTGCTACCTGTTGCCTACGGTATCATGCTATTATTATTATTATTATTATTATTATTATTATTATTTGGGTGGAAGGCCGGCAGAAACCTTAGCACGCCGTGTATAATGCTTAACGGCATTTCGTCCGTCTTTATGTTCAGAATTCAAATTCCAGCGGCGTCGACATTGCCTTTCGTCCTATCGGGGTCGATAAATTAAGTAGCAGTTATGCATTGGAATCGAAGTAATTGATTAGCCGCTTTTCATAAGAAAAACATTTCAGGTGTTTCGCCTATAGTAGAAAGGATTAAAATGGCGAGCAAGCAGAATCGTTAGCACGCCAGACAAAATCCTTGGCGGCATTTCCCTCGTCTTTACGCTGAGTTCCAATGCCGTGGAATCGATAAGGTGAGAAGTAGTCGAGCATTGGATTCAGAATAATAGACTAGCTTCCGCTCCCAAAACAATTTCCAGAGATCAGCAATGAAGCTTTTAACAGTTGCCAGTCACTGATTTTAAACAAATGTAATGACAATGTATCATTGTTAAGTTGCAGAAAAGTGACATAGATATTTGTTTCTACTCTCGGCACGAGGCCCAAAATTTTTGGACAGAGGGCCGGTCGATTAGATCGACCTCAGTATGCAACTGGTATTTAATTTATCGCCCCGGCGACCTCGGCGGAATTTGAACTCAGAACGTAAAGACAGACGAAATACCGCTAAGCATTTCGCCCGGCGTGCTAACGATTCTGCCAGCTCAAGAAGTAAACCAAAAGTGAATATTATTTTTCATTTTTTTTTTAAATGGCTAAAGTGACTCCTATACTTTTCCGCTGTTTCAGTTTCCATAGTCGCTTGCTAAACAAATACAATTTCTACATAATCTACAGATGTTCAAGCTGAATATCAACTGTAAAATCTCACCACTGAGGAGGCTTGAAAAGTTATCGGCTTTTCTTCTTGCTTTTATTGATTTATAAAACGAAATCCGTGTGCAGAGCCATCAGAGATAGATTGTTCATATTTTGCAAAGGAGATCCATCCGCATCGTCTTTCATCAATTGAATGATGAGTGGTGGTGGTGGTGGGGGGGGGGGCAACAACTGCTTGAGAAAAATATATGGTTTGAGGCAGTAAATCGCTACAGAATTTTCGTATGTGTCGGGTCCATGCTTCTGTTCTATCTGCCATAAAGCATACTGAAAGCGATTGCATCGAGGTGGGAGAAACTTTAGTTTATTTCAGCTGATATCGGCAAGCAAAATAAACTACAGTGTCTTAAAATTGTTTTAAACGAACCCTAATAATAATGTGTGAGTCCATACGATAGACAACGGTATGTAGCTCATGCACTTCTTAAATTTACTAAACCCAAAGTGATACACACGTAAAGAGAGAAACGTGATTTCAGAAGATCTGGAAATTTTCAAATCACCGAGAAAATAATTCTTCATTAAAAGAAAGATCATTAAATCGGATATAATGATAGATTATACGATTAATTTGGAAAGGAATATCAAAACTTTGTCAATCTTTCTCTCTTCCTTCTCTAAATTAATTCTCTCTCGATGTTTCTCACTTTTTCACTCTCCGTGTGTTGATTTGGCTATTTCATTTTTCTTTGATGTAAGAAATTTACTACATATTAACTCAAAGATAAAGATCAGTCTAGACTGATTGATCTAAAAAGGAGTATCAAAGAGACATGATATTTTATTGTATATCTTATAAAAGTTTGTAATGAGCAGCCTTCGATATTTTTCCGATTTATTGGTGTAAGATGATTCAATGGGAAAATAAAAAATTTTTGTTTCTGAAATGGCAGTGTTTCAAAAGATAAGATTTAATCATTTACATACGCCACAGTATTCGTTTGTTGCAGTAACTATCAGCAGTATGCAGAAAATGTATTCGGTCGTCATAAGATATGATTCCAAAATTTAAATCCGATATTTATCTTCATCTGCTGAGATATTTGATAGTTTATTATGATTAAAACAAAACATTAACATCAACTCCAGAGCATATCATTATCACCATACCCTCTCTTTTTCACGCTGCATTATTAAATCCTAATGTGGCATCAAACAACTGAGATACGTGTGAATTTCAGAAAAAATCCTCACCTATTTTTATTGTAATCGCTAAGAATGAAACGATAAAGAAGATCACATGCATTTCCTTCATACAGAAAAACAAAATTCTATAATGCTTTTTACGCTTAATGTTTCATAACTCTTCCATGAAAAAGGGAAAAGCGGGGATATTATTTCAGCTACGAAACAATATACCCTATATATTAACATAAACAAGATATTAACACTGATATATACGTTCTGTGTTTCACCTACAGCAGGTTGTGATAATATCAGAACACGTTAGTTATTCGATGTCAGAAGTATTGCATATTTTAAGGATAACAAACTGCTGCAGTATGTTGGTCGTCAATTTTAGATTCTTATCGATTTCATAAAATGCATTTGCCGAACAATTTTTAAATTCATTTATAAACAAATTATGTTTTCTTCACATTTCTTTTGATATTATTTTCAGGCAATATGTTCTTAAATTTAAGGAATAATAAAATTGTAAATTAATGCAATTTCACTCTCTCTTTCTCCTTCTTTCACTCTCTTTCTGTTGTTAGTTTACATACAGAAGTATATATGTATTACATATATATATGTGTGTATATATATATATATATATATATATATATATATATATATATGTGTGTGTGTGTATATATATATATATATATATATATATATACACATACAAACACACACACATATATTGTCTATAGATGGATACATATACTTGTGTGCGTGTGTGTGTATGAAAACATGTATGTAATCGCTTTCATGATTATGTAATCATTTAAGATGAGTTAAGACCAGAATCACGATGGCAGCGTTGACGCATATTTACATATGGATGTTGCTGAACAAAACCTCAAAATATTTCGCAACTGACGAACGATGCTTCAGTCTCCGTTGCATTTGTTAGAAATATTTCGGTAAGAAAACTTAATGAATATATGGGCAGTGCTGCGATCAATCATTTGACATAGTAAACACGTTGGTTGTCTTGGAATATCGGTAATCTATTAAACGGAATATATATTATACTTTACCGTAGAGATGTGAACGTTTTAACATATGAACTTTTCAGCAGGAAGAATTATCACATTAATTGTAAAGTAAATAGAATTTGTTGAGATTAAATCGATACAGTTGTCAGTCAATTTGCAAACAATAAAGAAGCTGAAAACGAGGGTATCACCTCGGAAATGTGAAAGTGAGTAACATTTCTAGCTCGCAATAAGAATAACTTTGTGACCATGTCAGGTAAGAAACAAATGAATTGTTAGGCTCCTTTCCCGCTGGCGTTGATAAAATAAGTATTCGTTCAATACTGATATCGATGTAATCGACTATATGTTTTCCAAAAATGCTCTTGTTAGAAATCCATTGAAAAAAAAAAAACTCATTCGAAACGGGTCGTTAAATATTCATTTTTTATATAACATAATTCCGCCAATGAAAATCAAGATCCGCTTTAATCAATAACAGTATCAACTATCACGTAACGAAGCGCATGGAAATAAAACCTATGACTGACAGAAATTGTGGGAAAAATCTAAGATGGAAACAAGCTAGGAAGTCAAAAATTATAGATTTACTAACGAGAATGGAGTAAAAAGAATTAGCTGAAATCAAAGCGACCTTTGAAAATATTGTATGTTATGTCCCTCCAGGCAATGTTTGGAACATATAAGACAAACTCCGAACATAGAGAAAGCAAGGTTCGGTGGGGAAAAGAAAGAGCCAAGAAAATTATTTAATCTCAATTTGAGGAGGTATGAAGGGGGATTGTTTTAATATCAAGAGGAGAGAACTCTTGTATGCTACGAGACATGAAGCGAAAACTTTATTAATCAATACGTAACTTTTCTAGATCACAATAAAAATAACTTTGTGACCACGTCAAGTAAGTAACACCAAGAATTTTAGCATCATTTATGTTGTGTCATTTTGAAGCCTTTCACCTAATTAATCATTGATGGGTTGTTTCCCGTAAATCTTGTTGCGTATTTCAACCGTTCAAATCTCACAATTAAGTAAGTCCAGAGGTCTGTGAAGAAGGTGACACCAATAAGACCTATCTCACGTCCTCATGGGGTTAGTTAATATGTTATACTAAGTGTAGAAATAAGGAACCACAGTGTACAAATGGCACTTCCTTGAAGGTCTACATATACCTAAGAAGTGTTATCAATGTAAGAGTTAGATCAACACAACTGATTGCCAATGGTATGGAGACTACACAACTCTAGTGCATGCTTGATAGCATGCAAATAAATCTGTTTTCCTATCTAGTTTCCTTATCCAGACATATGTGGAAACATAGCTAACTCTTGAACACCGTCATTAAATACACTAGAACAGTTCTAAATCAACATTATTATCATCGCAGTCATCATCATTGCTGTCATCGTCGTCGTCGTTGTCATCATCCTCATCCTCATCCTCATCCTCAGTATTGGATCACCATATGCGAGGACATACCGGTAATTAGTGTTTTCCACAGAATAAAACTGATGCAAAATGCTGGTCTAATTTTCTATTTATAGGACCGAGAACAGTAGGTGTCGACCAACGCAGAATAACCAGCTTCAATGAGGGCAAAAAGGCCTATCGAGAGTCTTGGTTGACAACCTGTCTAATGATGGTAACACGATATAACGGCTGGTTGATGGTAACCTGAAAACACATACCTCAGTTATGAGAGAAATATCAATATCGATCTCAAAGAGGCTGGAGCCTTTTGCGGAGGTGTCGCATCCGGCAGATGTCCTTTAAGACTACAGGCATAGTCGTGATCAAGCTACTGATAACTCATAACTGTGAAGGAGATTAAAATGGACGAAACAACAAATTGTTATTTGAATGTTATATTAAGAGTGGTCCGAGAAAAGACGTTATAGATAAAGGTTACAAGGTCTCTGGAAAAATAAATTATGTATATGATGAGCTGAAGGATGTGAGTAATCACAGATTGGACAAAGTAAGACCAAAATTTGTTAGACAAGATGGAACTAGAGGAGATTATAATAGAAATGCGAAATAAACTGCAGAGGACCACTGATCCAAAAGAAATACTCGTTAAACAGGAGGATTAAACATGACAGAGATTAAACATGAAGGGAGGGCATCTACGATATATAGAAGACAGGGTTCCCCCAATTAGAAAGTTGCTGAAAGAAGTTAGCCGGAAATAATTACCCTCCGTGACAGAAAGGTTACCATCATTCAAGTATTGTGTTAGAGCAAAACTTATCTCAGAACTCATGAAAGCGAATGAAGTCATGAGATAACTAATGAAGTTCATCACCAAGTTAAATTCTTTTATGCATGTTACTGCTTATGCCATCACTGAGATAACTGGAATGTTTAGAGAAAAGAAAGTACAGAGAAACAATGAAACATTCTGGAAAAGGAGAATACAAGAAAGTATCGATATATGACGGAATGATTTAAGTAAGTTCGAGGGAACAAGGAGAGAAAATATGAGGCTCAATAAAAGAGAACAGAATTACATAAATAAGAATTACCACCTGATGGATAAGGACACTCCATTTGTATCGGATATTTTAAAACAAAAGATAAATGACTTTGGTTTTAAAGGGAAAAAGTATGTATGTGTACGTTTTGACTATACTTGTAACATGTTTAGAAATATTTATATACAAAATTGAACAGTGTATCTCGAAATAACAATACTTGTATATAATAGCTTGTAATATATTAGGTTAAAAATTCTTTGAATGAAAGAAAAAAACCTGAAAACCTGCCCTTTCAAGACTCGAACCACGCATTTGTTTCTTATGAACATTTCTCACAATGCTTTTTATATTTGCATAATAAATGTATACATACACATATGCATACAAACATGCTTAAACTATGCAAATGTATATGTCCATGTATATATGTATGTATGTATGTATGTGTGTATGTTGCTTATGTTTTGCTGCATGTTTGTGTATGTATGTGCATGTATGTATAAATATATTCAAATATGAACTATGAGCAGTCTCTCATATCTCATTCTAAGCGATCTGTAATCGATAGTTGACAAAGTATGCGTTTTCCTGTTTTGTGACATCTTTCTCATAAAACACTCGTTATCAAAAAACATTATATCAGATATCATTTCACAGTGTAAAAAACATTTACTGCACTTTTTGTAAACATAGTTTCAGGAAATCCGCCTTTCAAACTTGATTGGATTCCCTATCTTTATTGTTATTACCAAAAATTGTTTGTAGACACACCGAAATGTAAAATTACCCGACCATCTAGAAACTGCATTCCGCAAAATACACACGTAAGCCTGAACGACTTTTACGTTTTGATTATTTGGCCAAATGGCATACAACAAACAGCATTAATGTGCATTACAGATATTTTAAGTTATATGTTTGGCAGTAATTTATCGTTTGCAGAACAATGTAGAGGCTTGAGGAATGATTTGATAGTACTCAGCATAACTTATGAAATGGAACATATCTCTAGTTGAAACATAGGAAACCACTTTCTTATTGTCACTGCAACTCATCATCATCATGTCTGAAGACCTGCTGTTCTGCTCTCTTGACAGTTTCTTAAAACTTTCTACTACTACTACTACTACTACTACTACTACTACTACTACTACTACTACTACTACTACTACTATCAATAATAATAATGATGACGATGGTGGTGATGATCATTTCAAGCTTTGGCACAAGTTCAGTAACTTCGAGTGAGGAGGTAAGTTGATTACAACGACCCCAGTGCTCAACTGCTACTTATTTTATCGACCCCGAAAGGATGTAAGGCAAAGTCAATCTCGGTAGAATTTGAAGTCACAACGTAAAGATCCAGAAAAAATACCGTTAAGCAATTTTCCCGGCATGCCAATGATTCCGCCAGTTCGCCACTGTACCACTACAAATAATACTTTGCACAATAATCATAAGGACTGAAATATGGAGGGTGGAATATTGTCGATTACTTCGACCTCAGTACTCAACTGGTACATTTTTCATTGACCTCGAAAGTATAAGATGCAAAGTCGACCTTACCGAATTTTGAAATCAGAATGCAACGACGGATGAAATGCTGTTAAGCATTTTGTCCGGCATGCAAAAGTTTCTGCCAGTTCTCCGACTTCTTTGCAACCACAAATAAAGTAATAAGTCTTTCGAATTTTGGCATAAAGTCAGAAATTTTGTGAAGGCCAAGTCAATTACATTTTTATGACTACAAAATGCTAAACGGCAAAATTGATCAAAATTGTATTGAACTCAGAATGTGAAGAGCTGGAAGGCATTTTCCGACGTTTTTAATGATTTTGCCTGTTCAAAACCCCTTTTATGAAAGGATTTATGATTTAAGCACAAGGTCAACAATTTTGAGAGGATTGGATTAGGCGAATAGCTTCGACTCCAGCACATGATTGTTATTATATTTTGTCGACTCTGAAAGGTTGAAAGGTTAGATTGATCACACAAGGGGGTCTCAAAAGATACAGTAAAATATAGTAAATGCTACAACGGGTTATTGAAAGAGGATGTGTGGTGGGAGCAAAAAGATATACATAGAGAAGGGGAAATGTGCAAGACGTTGTGTAGTACATTTGGAAACATCTTGAAAATACAAATACGCAGCCTAAATTTTTATAAAGCATAATGGAACGTACAATTAATAAAGATATATTATTTAAAAAGATAGAATTTTATTTCTTTCATTTTCTATGTTTCAGCCCAAGTGACCGTAACTACGTAAGAGCATCCAAGTATCACCATACTTATGCGACTGGCTTTTGATTAAGGAGGGAGTACGAGACGGCTGCCGTCTTTTCAGTTTCTTGCCGTGGTATAGTTTCATATGAGACCTTGGATAGCAGGTGATCAGTTTGTTTCTTGAAAGCATTTAATTTGAAATTATATAATTTAAAAAAAGATATAATTTAAACAGAAAATAACGTTTGCAGATCATTTAGAGTTCCCACCTACACAAGAGCAGAGAAACCACTGCTTTGATCGGGATAGAGCACACTGTATCTGCCCTCCTGCATTTCTTGAACTAAGTCCCGGGCATCCTAAAGTGACTTCTAATATTTTAATGCAAGGGTTGTTGTATGAACAACCCACTTACTTAGGAAATTCATTTTAAATAATCATAACAAAAAAATATCGCTTTTGTTAAGGCCCTGATTTTAGCATGTTTCTTGTATTTTGACACTATCATGATTCGCTCATTTGTATATGCAGGAATAGCCCATCGTACCAATACCCTGTTCTTGTGTCAATCAGCGTTGATAACTCTCAAAGGGCTGTGAATTTTATGTCATCTACGTCGTTATCTTTATTGTCTTGAGAAAGTAGCTCCACAGGGGTTCATACTTCTATGGGGATATCTTCTTTTTTTTTACTTGGTGAATTTGTTTTGCAAAATTGATAATCTTCTTTCATTATTATCAAACTCGAAAATTTGATGATCTTCGATTATTATCAAACTTGAAAGTTCGATAATCTTCGACTATTATCTTATTATCATTCCTCCTCGTAACAAGACAATGAGGTAGTGCTGCTTTTGCTACAGTAACGGATGAGTTGCTTTCATATTTGTCTCCAGCCTAGGGAGAAGGTGACCCAATCTGTTTTTGATGCTACCCCCGGCCCCTCTTCTCAGCTTTTCTCACTCTTCAGCATTTTTAGCCTTTCAAGTTCTTCACGGGGAAAACCCTTTCAATGGATTTTAATTGCACGTGCTTAACAACAGAGCTTATTTGCATTTAACGATCTATCCCCTGTCCTTAGTCTCGCGTACTGAACTTCACTTTACTGAAACACAGGTGACAACATATGGTTGTGAGTAGATAGAAAGAAAGATAGATAGAGAGAGAGAGAGAGAGAGAGAGAGAGAGAGAGAGAGACGTCAAGGGCGAATATTTAAGAAGTTCAGTTTGCAACCACAAAGCACTGGGTTTCATCCCATGCAATGTCAATTTGGAAAATGTTATTTTATGTAACCGCGAGCATAACTTAGTGAAATTCTGTAGAAAGAAACTCCATCCATGTCCGTATGAGGGATTTACAAAATATTCCAGTATACAACCTTGTCACATACATTGTCACGCTGATTCTGACATTTATACCGGTCATTTGGAATACTCAACGACTTGTACGCTAACTCAACGGGCTGTCAATTCAACACCGAGAGATAACTATCTACTCCACATACACACGACATCCACAAACACACACGCTCGTAAAATGTATATGCACATATATATGCAATCATACATATATACATAAGTATATATGAATATATATATCAATTCCTCTCTCTCTCTCTCTCTCTCTCTCTCTCTCTCTCTATATATATATATATATATATATATATATATATATATATATATATATATATATATATATATATATATATATATATACTTAAATTATTTAAACACATGTATGTATGTGTGTGCATGCGTATTTGTGTGTGTGTATACGTGTGTACTTATTAAAACCTGAAGCGTCATCAGTTTTATCGCTGGATCTCACCTTGCCAAAATTCAAAAATTCAAGCGCATGAATGAAGGAGAATGGCACTTTATAAGGAAAAGTATACTTTTCCTAAATAATACGTCTTCGAGATACGGTTGGTTTAAAAAAAACTGTGAGAAAATGCAGAATGAAAAACCAGACACCTACATTAACATAAATTTATATTTGAATAATCAGGAGGTGAAACGGCTTTCTGAGTCTCTAAATGTTTATGCATCTTTCGAAAATCTTCTTTTAAAGGAATTTTCAGTAAGGTATATATAGCTTTCTACGTTTTACAGTTATTTGTGAAAAAAAGATCATAATTAACTATATTAATACTACAGAAAGATGCATTTTGTTGAAAGATATTGACGTAGTTGTGATTAAGTATACGAGAATTGATTCGTGTGTTTGTCCTGATGATATTGGTTATAGAGGCAGGGAGGTTTTGTGAGCAACAGTAAGCTTTCTTAGCCATTTCTATTAAAAACGTTATGATATATATGGTTTATGGGAAAATGATCATTTATAATGTTTAGTAAAATAATGTCTCCAGTGAAACGATCATTGAAAGTATTTGAAGGATTATATTATATAATAAAATATATTCTGCTTGTAATAAAATAATTTCTGAATTGAGCAATTTTTCTTTTTTTCTAAATTCAAACGTTCATAGATATTTCTACCAATCTATGATAACATACATGAGTACGTGTGCATACATATATATATATATATACACTGACACACACAAGCATAGACACACACACACACACACACACACACACACACACACACACACACA
>NC_068982.1:179164450-179180580 GCF_001194135.2 Octopus bimaculoides | reverse complement strand
ATATATATATATATATATATATATATATATATATATATATAGGGAGAATTCACAATAAAACAAAAGACGAAGACAGGTGGTGTAGATAACAGATGTATTAGTTTAACGCTCGGGAAGTGAAAAAGTCTTTAATGTTTCGAGGCTACGCTTTTCCACAGAAAGGAACCCAGAAAGAAACAAGGAGAGAAAATAAAGAATGTGTAGTGGCTAGCGATCTGTCATGGCGAGTGCCGGACAGAGGGGTCACACAGGAGAGCTAGGAAGAAGGGGAGATAATAAAGTCGTAGTGATCCCAAAATGAAGGTGCGCGTGCGTGTGTATAAGAGACCATGTACGTGCGTGTGGAAGAGGGCTGGGGATCTTGACGTGTGCGTGTGTGTAGGTGTAGTTGTTCGGATGATGGTGTGGGGCTGAGAAGTGGTCAGTGCTAGTGTATGCGTGATGGTGTGATGTGATGTGTTATTGTTTGGTATGGTGTTGTATGGTGTAGTGGTGTGTGGTGTGGTGTGGTGGTGTTGGGAAGTGGGGGATGCGAGAGTGGGGAAAGCAAGGGTGGGTGTGGGTTAGGTTGTGGGTAGGGGTAGAGGTGGGTATGTGGGAGTGAATGTAAATGGTGGCGTGGGGGTGGGATGGGATGGATAGGGAAGGTGTGGTTGGATTGTGTTGGGGTGGGGTTACGAGGGAGGGGTGACGATGAAGGGAGAGGGGGAAGGGAGAGGTTGGGTAGGAGTGAAGAGTAGAGAGAAGGAGAGTAGGAGTGAAGAGAACAAGTAGGAGTCAGTGCAAGAGTGTAGAGGTGGGTGAGAGGAAGTAGATGTGGAAGAGAGGAGAGGGGCAGAGGGTTAAATGAAGAGGGAAGGAGAGTTGAGCCTATGTGATGCAAAGGAGCGAAGAGAGAAGGTTAATCCCTGTTCACGGTGAAGACGAGAGTCTGGATGGCTCCTGCGCAAGGATAATCCGAACACAGGCAGGTGTATGTATGAAAATATGTGCGTGAATGTAAGAATGCACGTGTGTTCCTTTGTGTGTTGCGAATAATCGCTTTCTTGGATCAGTACTTTGCTTTCTTCTGGGAAAATACTTGAAGTCCCAGATATAGCATGTATACAGCTAGTATTCAGCTCTATAAAATACTATCAATGAACTTTGATAAGCTGTGTTATTGAAGAAGAGAAGAACAATCCCTGCAGAAATTATTAATAGATCAATGTTAGCGTGCCATGCACCACCACTGTCAGAATAGATCACAAATATAAAAACTGTACAGTTATTACCTAGCGTGGACATACGCTCTCAATTTCTGAAATTCTATGAGGAATGTGTGTAGTTTAAATGTTTCGGTGTTTTTCTAGTTCTGTGTACTTCCCTCCCTTTGCTAATATTGTCAACTGCTTGCCTATAGATGTCCTTTTCTACATCACTGAATGTTTTGATCCTGCAATGAATTTTCACTCTTAGTGCATTGATAAAATCCAAAATTGGAATAAACTGGTTATGGAATGGATAGAAGACAATAAATCAAGCGTCTATGGAATTGTCATAAGGAATGGAAAGGTTGACATTTCATTCTCTTATCTTTTTTCATAGAGTAGGATAAAATTAAGGAGTTCTTATTCAGATTAATAGTAATTCTAACATCTTCCGCCTCTATTACTCTCTGTTGTAGTCTTTCTACTCATTACACACGTTGAACTGATACTATATTCCAGCTGACGTAATGAATCTGATGTTTTCTGCTAGTGTTTACTTCTTCTTCGTAGGAAAACATAAAAATACACACTCTACCTTAATATTTTGTTTCCTATTTAATAAGGATTTCTAATATACAGACAGGTGACCTATTTTGGGGGAGTATCTAGTTGAATACATCGTCTTAGTACTTTATTGATGTCCTAGTTATCAACCCTTGAAAGATGAGCCCTAAACTACACTTTGAAAATCAATGAAAGAATAACACAACAGACAACTCAATTTAAAGCAGATTGTTTTTAAGGCAGTGAGCGGGCAGAATTATTAGGACTCCGGGCAAAATGCTTAGCGGCATTTTGTTCATCTTCACTTTCTGAGTTCAAATTCCGCCGTCGATAAAATAAGTCCCAACGGAGCACTGGGGTCGATGTAATCGACTTAGCCCTTCTCCCGAAATTGCTAGCCTTGAGCCAAAATTTGAAACCACTTTAAGGTAAATTTTACTTCGCTAAAGATTCCACTGACTTCACTGATAACATTTAAAGAGATAACAGTTTTTTAAAACATGTGTTGCAACAGCTTCTGAATTTCGTGGATATTCAACCATTTCTATTGTTTATATTATACCATGAATTTATTTAATTCTTACCTCTGTGTCGGTGTTTTAGCAGGATCCACGGTTGATTAGTCCGTGAGATTTTCAAGAATCTTTACACATTCACTGGTTCAACTGTTTCAACAAAAGAGGTGTCCACATTAGAGATCTATTACGTCCACAGAGCCTTTCATGGCAGAAAAAAAAATGTTGGCATGCTCATACTTGTACCTCATTGTCAAGGGAGAAAATAATGACATATGCAGCATAATGTGTTGGGTTTGTGGATTCCACAACAGATTCCAGTGTCAATGTCACCGGCTACCAAACAATATTAATATAACGCAAACGCTAAGAGATAGTGCGGTATACAGTGCAGCAGTTAATTGGATTATTCCTAACATGCAAGAAAGACTTAACTTCGAAATGACATCAAAGCGGTTACTCCATATGAGTGAACTTAGCGAAATAAAGCAAAGATAGAAAATAGCACGAGTCAAGCAAGAAATCAGGAGAGTCGGAAAGAAATATCGCAACAAGAGAAAGCAGACAGTAAACCGGATTATTCATCGACAACAATCGGCAAATACTTATTATTTCTCAACGAAAGCAAAGGGTCATTTAATTTATTCTTTGGCCATAAAATGAAAGCATATATATGAGAAGTGGTATATGTATATGGATGGCGGTGTTGTGACATCCATAAACAATCTGTTCAATGCCATTCACTCAACATGGGTGATTTAAGTCCTGAAATCCATGTCTCATACTTCTAAAGTCAGTCTGATAGAGGTAAGTAAATAGAATAGACAGAGGAAGGGAGAGGGAGAGAGAGGGAGAGGGAGAGGGAGAGGGAGAGAGAGAGAGAAAGTGAGAGAGAGAAAAAGAGAGAGAAAGGGAGGAAGAGAGAGAGAGAGAGAGAGAAAGTGAGAGAGAGAAAAAGAGAGAGAGAAAAAGAGAGAGAGAGGGAGGAAGAGAGAGATGGAGAAATGGAGAGAGAGAGAGAAAGAGAGAGAGGTGGGGAAGAGAGAGAGGTGGGGAAGAGTGAGAGGTGGAGAAGAGAGAGAGGTGCGGAAGAGAGAGAAGTGGAGAACAGAGAGAAGTGGGGAAGAGAGAGAGGTGCGGAAGAGAGAGAGGTGGGGAAGAGAGAGAGAGAGAGAGAGAGAGATAACTGTCTTAGTACCCAGCTGGTAGTTATTTAAGCTGATTAAACTTGAATAATGTGAAATGAAGTGCCAAGCTCAAGGATACAAGGCATTTCCTAGGAATTGAACCAACGACCGTATGATCATGATCTTAGTCTCCGAACAACATGGTTACACGCCTACCCATAGTATTCAAAATAGAAAACTCTATTTTAGTAGATCTAGCTATTCGGGATTTATACAGCACTGGCTGATTAGTGAAAGTTATTCTGGGTGAAAAAAGAATGTAGTTTAATGCTGTTACCAGCAACCTTGTGATGCTGAACTTGATAAGGTAATATTTGTAACTTGAAAGAAATTGTTCTCTTTCTTCTCCACATCTTTCTCCTCTTAACTGTGACTAGGTATATCGATCTTTTGTGCAGGAAATAAACTTAGGATGCCAAGTAAAGTTTATCTCATGATTATTATTAATTGCATAACAATTGAAACGATAAGATATCAACAAGTACTTTCATATACTAATCAAAAAGCATATATTACAATAACAACAAAACAAATTATTAACGTTACATCTTTACAAAGGAACAAATATTAATTTTCAAATCTTAATGTAAAAGAAATTTTTTATTTTCCACAAAAGAAAGTGTTATAAACCTCGCTTAAAACCTGTGTTTAATTATGTTAAGTATATAATTTAAACAGGAAGGTTGAGGATCTTTTACTTTCCAGCAATCAACACATTTAAAGATAGACAAATTTAATCTCGCCAAGTTCAATGTCAAGTGCGAAATAGATTTTAATAAATTACATGCCTTTTATAGAAAGGTTGGTGCAGTTGATGCACTTGGTATGAATTAATGCTCCAACTGCAGCTCATTCTTCTTACAACCTGCTATCGATTTCTGTTAACCAAACTACAACATATAAACGAAATTGATTAATTTCTTTTCACTGCAATTGACCTCTTGGATGTTTCCATGAGAAGTTTAAAAGAAACTACTTTATCTTATAATAGTACGCAGCTTTCCATATAACGAGCTTTTGGTTTTGGAAGACAGCCAGGTAAGTGCTTGCAGATACTATTAAGATAAAAGGGTCATTTTTAAAATGCTGACGATAGAACATGAATGTGTTCAACAAAAATGTAGCACTTGTTATTGCTTTCCGATGATTCTTTTCAGTGTAGGTCACCAATGGAGGTCACCAGTCAGAAAATTGTAGCACTAGCAATGATATTGCTTTCATATCGATTAATCAACGAGATAAAATTGTTCTTTTTCATTCAATTCATGATGCACTCAGTGAATGAACAAAATTGTGATCTGCTAAAAATAGACTAAAACCTCATCCATACGTGATACTTTAATATCACTATACAATGTAACACTTTTTCTCACTAATAACAGCGAAGCAGAAGCAAGTGACACCCCATAAATTTTGTCGGTATTTCATTTCTTTATATTACAATGTTTCCTTTCTGAAATGTTTGATTAGAAGTTCCGTACTTCGGTATAAAATGTAAAAAACAATCAAGATTGATAGAGATACCCTTTAGCTTGGAAGAAATCATTTTTATTTATTGATTCCGAAATGATAAGAAAGGTTCATGAGTGATGTAGTTGTATTTCGAAATCGCATATTTTGGAGTTAGAAAACCCATGATACACTTTAAATACTTACATCTCAGTTTTTTTAATGGTATTCATTCTTCATTAATATTAGATGAGTGCATCATTATAACTTGCATGCAAACGCACAGGTTGTATTCTCTTGGGAATGAATTAACACTAACCATGGCTCTCCTTGCATCTTGATAATAACAGCTATTTATATGCGTGCCTCAGCGTAGCGTTTCTGAAGTAAATTAAGATTTCATTTAGTTAAGATTTTAATCAATCATTCTGAATCGTTGAATAAATTTTTAACAAAATACTTCCGATTTCATTTTTTAAAGCTATGCCATTAATTCTTCACTCAACATTATATATGTGGAATGAATTTAAAGATGTGTGCGACTGAAAACATATATGTAGCCATACACAAAGTAGCAAGCATATATGTGCTTGTATACATATTTATATGATTTCCTTCACGATTTATCTTCCATTTTTTTCAACATTTCCGCATTTTTCCTTCATGGAGTTTAAAAATCCTTGAAATAACAGCAGACACTCCAGCCTTAAAAAAGAGATTCACATACGCGATTTTGCATGTCTGCCAACAAGTGGATACAGATAACCTCTAACAGAATAATCTGCACTTAAAATAAAATCTTCAACGTTAACTGAATTGATGAAGATTACAGGAATTGCTATACATAGCAGCAAAATCTATCTTAAATCAAATCCTACAATCCTAACCGAAGATACATGAGAAAATGTAACCCTCTATATGCAAAAAGAGCCGCTGATCAAGGCTCGAATAACTTCGGTCGTAAATATGCTTATCCAGGAACAACCTTACCCGAACAACAAAGACCAGAAACACAACAGAAAGTAGGTGAAATAACAACTAGAGTCACACGAGTTTCAGCAAGTGTTCATTGTTTTAAAAAATACTAGAGTTAAAGCATTTAGAAAGTAATGAGTGCTTACAGAGATGTGGTTCTATAGATTTTACTAAAGCTATGTGATTTGTGTGGTTTCTAAATGCCAAAATTAATTCATAAGGATTTTGCGCTAAACTGTTTCAAAGCTATAATTGTTTCTTATGCAGGCAAGTTTTTGTAGTCAACCATTAATCGTATAAACTATAACGGGTCTCCCAACGCATCTTCAACATTAGTGTAGTGCATCCCAGTGAGGATAAAAGCCCTTCCTGCAAATGCTGTTTACAAGATTTTAGCATTTCTTTTGATTGTCGTTTATTCTTATTTATGTTTTGGTAACTTTTAAAACGTTTGGAATGTATCTCCATTGAGAACGCAAATAATTGCTTTAGTTTATACAAGTCATTTTCAGTTGACTATCATAGAATGTTAAAGTTTGCAGTTGTTTCATACTTCCGAGAGATTGTTTAAAATCGTTAATTCAAAGCTGCTCTCGTTGCTGTGAACATCTGACAGATATATCAAATGTAACGTGTTGGCTTTCTCTCAGTTTTAATGTGTACTTGCAGGAGAATTCTAAAGCTGTCAGATACAAAAACCATTAAAGAATAGTATCACAGCACGAGGTCTCATATGGCATTTATAACTTTTATTTTGTAAATAGCACAAAGGATTGACATGTTTGGAATGTTAAACTATTTCATTTTCGCTTCTCATTGAAATCCGTAATGTTACTCGCTTTGATTCTTAAAATTAGCAAAAGTTCTTACTCCACTCTCTTAAAGGATTTCCGATGGGAAATAAGGGAAGTAGTTTTCATGTAAATACAATATCCTGAATTTGTCTACTTTCAATCACTTCTAACAAAATTATGAATTCCTTCTGCGTTTTAAGCAACGGCGAGAGGATGTATATATGTATACTTCAGTGAAGAGACCCGGTTCAATCAGAGACTGATGAATGTTACTGACACTCGAAAGCCACGGAAAATCCATATACTTTCTGTATTCCACATTATTCCTAACAGCTTCTAAGTAACGTTGAGCGCTTTACCAATCAATGGTTCTCCATAGAGTTTGATCTTTTCTGTAATTGAATTATTCAAACTAATTAACTTTGTATCAGAAAAGTTGGCTTTCCCATTTTGCGGGGAAATAATTTTATCGCAGTCTATGTATAGTAATAAATGTATATACACTGATAGAAGGCATGAAGCGGTAGAAATATCTGAGATAAAATTTCCTCATAGACTTTTTGTGTTAAAAGTACAATATTATTCATCGGAACGAGACAAATATCGTCACTGCAGTCACTCTCGAGAACAACAAACGCTTTTTGCCTTTCTTGAAGTTTCCCAATGCCGTGCACCTAATTGCCACCTGCTGAAATGAAATCTTTCTCTCAATACATAGGAAACAGTGAATAAAACAATCAACGCGTACTAGAAAATCTCAGTGAAAGCTGTTTCAATTGTGTAAATCGAAATGACATTATATTTAATTTTGAAATGTAGTAACAGGCTAAAATCTACAATGACATGTTTTTTTTTTACATGTACTCTCGAAAATATTCAGCAAAATGCATTATCTGTTATTGTTAATTAAGCCCACTTTTATGTTCCATCTTGCCTCGGGCATAGAATTTAGTTTCAGAAGTTAATAACTGCATTTTTCTGGTACAAAAACAAATAATTTTCCGCTTTAATTTGTGTCGAAAGGAAAGTTTTAAAATTAACCATTAACTCAACATACATACTGAGCTATTGCTTCGCTGTAACTTCCAAATTTTCAGTATTTACTTACTTATTTATTTCACTATTGTGTTTAAAAGTTATCTCGATCAATTTTCTTTAACATCAAGTCGCAATGATTCTGATCTCAATTGTCTGGAGTCATTTCAATAACAATTTCTTTTTGTTATTTCTCTCTCTCTCTCTCTCTCTCTCTCTCTCTCTCTCACACACACACACACACACACACACACACACACACACACACACACACACATACACACACACACACACAAACACACGCACACACACACACCTACACGCACACAAGCACAAGCAAAATATTAAGAATGTTACAAGGACGTTAAACATTAGATACACGTACAGGCATAGCGATGCGACGTTATCAACTTACAGAAACATTTCCTCTATCGAGAAAACATATTTTTCCTGTGCATTCTGATGTAATTTTGCTCTTCTAGACTCATTCATGAATTGTAGCTAACAAGAATGTTCAGTTTTATAACATATCAAATAACTAATATATAGGTAATATTCTGAGTTTTTAATAGGACTTTAACATATGCAATAAGTTAATTGCTGTAACGTCCACATATGTATAGCGTTCATACATACTAACATTTAATTTAACAGCTGGAAATATAAATGGTTAAACAAACTCATCTTAGATATAAACTTAGATATAAACACGTAACTAGCAAAACTTTAATATCTTCAATAGTCACTGTTAACGGGCAGTAGATTGTAGATTGAAGCAATCGTGATGAAAAATAAAAAAATACTATAATACTACATAATATTCTTGTCAATACTTGCCTCGGGTGTCTTAGAATATAGAATTTCTCTTAAAATAGTGTATTGTACATACTTTGTGCCACAGGTAATAAATCGGTGAAAATAAATCTGCCTTCAGGTGGAATTAACTTATTTAATAAAGGAAAAGACTGAGAATAGACTACACGTATATAGCTTTCTGTGATGTCTTTTACAAACACTAAGAATTGAAATATTATTTAAGCTATTACGTAGTAAAGTAGCCTGATAGGAAATGTAAGATAATAGATGTATTCAAAACTGCAACATTCCGATTATGCCCTTAACATTAATAAAAATCGATTCCACATCAATTTAAAAACTTCAAGTATATATGTAGAGTGGCTTGGATTCCATATATATGAAATAATGAGTTCTAAGTGTCGACAGCTTTCGCATTACAGAAGAAAATTTGAGTAACTTAGTTTTTCACCTCGTACATACCGCATTTATTTGAAAGGAAAAACGATAATTTCATATGGGATCTTATTAATAGAACTAGCCCGTACTGGTGGGATCGATTACATTTTGTTTTCAAGAGAGAAAATAGAATAAGTGTGGAACATACCTTTATGTTGTGATATATTTAAAAATAACAACATATTTGTTATGTCTCAAGCTACTGCTATCTAGCACCTTCAGATGATCTCTACTCAACCGCTACACATCTGCTACTCAACAGCCAGTCCACACTGGCACCACTCCCTACCACGGTCAGACTACCTCTATTTATATGTCTTGGTCGAGACTACTTCTTCGCTTGGGAGCGTCGGCACAACAATATTAAATCTCATTTCGGGGATATTAGAATAGTTATAGGAATTTCCTAGGATTTTCTTCATTGAATTCTGATTACATTTTTGCCATTAAGCTACGAATTCATTGGGTGGAAATATAGATGCTACCAAAGCGTTGCCTTTTCTTTAACATCTCTTTACGACATTTTGTGTACGCTAAATGACTTTGATACTTAGCTAGAAGCTAGTTATATTTATTAGTACTCTTAATTTCCATCATAAATGCAGTTACACGTAAACATAACTGTGTAGTTTACAAGTTAGCAACTACGCAGTGTGTTCTGGGCAAGGCTTTAAACTACATCATCCAGTAGCAGGGTCTTGGTACGTGGGTTTCCGGGTTTTGAGGAGAGTGGAACGACTTATTAGCCACTATTGTTTCCAGGTCTGTTCTGACCCGCACTTGTAGCACCTGTTAGGGTCCCAACTACGGATTAACTAGTATGTGTGCTACCCGATTCAAATCCAGGTTACGTCTGCTCTGATTATCGACGGTGACTTGATAAGCGAATCCTCGACGACGGTCGACAATTGACGGAAAAATGAGCTGCTACGAATCACATTATCCCAAAGAGTGTATGGATGTGACTGGAGCCCACCTGTGAACTTGAACGTCCCACTGAAACTATGAACATGTACTCTATATCTCAACAACGAATGACAACTACGGTCAAGGCGTCCGCGGCTAACCGATGCACTTGCTCTCTCAGTGGAGCATTTATTAAATATTCAAGCTGAATTTTTGGACCCCCATCAGAAGCACTACTTTACCTGTTGGAACTTTAGGGGCGACAGTCAGATGTTGTCACAATTCGCGAGAGATGGTGTGAACTCGGTGGTTGAAGCAGGCTTAACCCACCCAGGGTGAATGCCGCCGCAAGTATAAATACAAGTACTACTACGCAGTGTTCATTTTGGATTTACTGTACTGCGTCTTCGATATATATTTCTTCTGCAGCTGTGTCGAATCAGTGAAAGCCTTGTGAGATTAATTTGATTGAAGTAAACTGCGTAGAAGAGAGGTTGTTCTTGTACTTGTATGGTTGTCTTAATACATTAATCCTTTATATTAATCCATGGCTGCCTCACAGGACATAACGAAATATCATAGATATCCAATCTCCTGCACATTATTCTACAAATTTCATCCCTAATATTAATAAACATATATCTCCATTATCTTCAGATGATGTACTTCTCGTTGGTTTAAAGAGTGTCTTTATATTTCTTACTGTACAGATAAAATGTAATTTAGAGTCCACTCTAATTTCCCCTTACGTAAAGAAATATTACTTAGTATAATCTTACAATAAATTTATAGTAGGAACAGTTTACCTTTAGCATGTTGTGATATTTACAATTAATTTGAAAATGAAAAGAAACGAGAATTGCAAAATCTTTTGCATCATTTGTACATGTAAGTTTATAACAAGATTACCATGTTTATAGCGTTCAGAATAAAGTTATTTTGTGTAACTGAACTGGCACTGCTATGTTTCTATTTTTCAAATGCCAGATATATATAAACTGATAAGAACCTTTGGTCCATTTAATTCAATTAACAAGTTTCCCCCATTTTACAGCATTGACTTATAACAACTAGATAATTCAGGAATTTTGCTCGATATTCTTTTGAATTTGAAACTTGGAGTAATAAGTGAATACTTTTATTTTGCTGCGCTTCATCATGCTTGAGCCCACTTCAGTCCGAAGGGAGTGTTTTCGATCTGCTAGTGACATTTGCTGAACTTGACTGGATTCCACCAATCAGAAGTAATTAGGTTCTGGTCACTAGAAAATAGTTGATCCAGTGCAATAGTTTATTCCGGATTCCAATACTGGTCAATTTTAACTGTAGAATATTATGGTCAACTCTCTCAAAGGCCTTACTAAAATTGAAGATAGGCATTATCAGTGTTTGAGCCTGTTCCCAAAACTTTAATAATCTCATCAAGGTGATGCAAAAGCTGTTTTAGGCAGTCTCTGCTGCATCGAACGCCATGCTGCTTAGAGGTTGGGGCATTATTACTCTCCAGTAAACCACCCAGCCTTGACCTTAGCATTTCTTCAAACACTTTGGAAATATTGGAGATGAGTGAGGTTAAGCAATAGTTAGCTGCAAGAGACCTATTTGTCTATATGTGCATGTGCGTGCTTGCATGCATGTGTGTGTATGTATGCGTGCGTGTGTGCGTGTACCTAGCCACAAATAGGATGACCAAATATCTGCTGTTGTTAACTGTATAAATCCGTACAACCTAATTATCATCAGGCCGTTAGGGACTAAAGCGATAAACCCACCAACCTTTAATAAGATGTCTGGGATAAAAAAAGTACATTCGAAGTATAGTGGAACTCAAGTGGATCAACGCTATCCAGTAGTGTGTGTGTGTATATACATATACCTATTTATGTGCATTCTTCGTCTTCTGGGACCCTCGCAAAGCCTTCGACAAAGTTCCCTGACCAGCGATATGGTCTGTACTGCGTCGCTTTTGTTGCCCGCTCACTTTGTCGACCTTATCATCGTGCTGTATAACGGCATGGTAGGATACGTTTTCACGCAGAATGTACTGTTTAAACCATTCCCCATTACTGAAGGCCTGAAACAAGGTTGTGTCCTGGCTCCAACCCTGTTATCTATCTACCTGGCGGAGATGCCCAACGAGATCCCTCTTGGTGTAAACATCTGCCATCGCCTGTTTAGCGGACTGTTTAACCTTCACATCTGAGATCGAAAACTCGAACATCGACTAATAGCATCAAGGAGCTTCTGTACGCAGACGACAATACTACTACTACTACCTCCTCCCTTGCCGATCTCCAGCACCGTTCGACTCTTGTCACTCTTGTCTCTGAAGCGTACTATTGCTTTGGGGGTCAAGTGAATGCAGACAAAACGAAGATATTTGCGCAGACGTTATCGTCAACGTAGGGGACACGCCTTTTGAAGTTGTCAACAACTTTCAATAACTCGACAGCACTCTCTCACAAAATTGAAGATGCGAAAGAAACATCGATCACTGCATCAAATCCACTCCGGAAGACTCAGTGTATGCAACAACCACAGGCTCTCCCTACGAAAAAAACCGTTGTCATCTGCGAGGCATGTACCCTGTATCGAAAAGATCCGTAAAAGCTTGAGCATTTTCAACAAGGCAAGCTTCTGTAAATTCTCAACATCAAATGGCAGAACCGACGTACCGTCAAGGAAGTCCTCAACCGCTCAGAAATGCCGAGCATTGAAGCTGCCATCCTCAAACATCGCCTCAGGTTGTCAGGACATGTCATCCGAATGGCCTCTTTAAGATACCGGCGGACCATTTTCTACAGCGAGCTCGTTGACAGGGAGGAGCCCCAAAACGTAGAATCAAAGACCAACTAAAGTCTTCCTTCCTTCAAGCCGGAATCAGCCCTAACACCTGGGAAACAGAAGCCGACGACCGTCCATCCAGGCGAAGAGCAGTTCATTTCGGCTGTTCCACTTCCGGGGAGAAGAGAAAGACTGGAGAAGAAGCCTAAAGAAAGAACGCAAGGGCCCAGCAACTCCAGTCAAGACCACCACCCGCTCTGCCATGTGATCAAAGCCTGAGCCTGTTCCATTCTCACCTCGGCCTTCTGAGGCCACTCCAAGTTTAATAGAGGCGCCGGATGAACCGAACTCGGACAGAAGTGGTCCCAATCACGATGACACTCACATGTGTATATAAACACACACAAGGATAAGTCACTTTCTCTTGAAACCTGTGTTTGAAGTCTATTACCTTGTTATTTTGTTTTACTTTTGCTCAGTTTAGCACCTTAAAATTAACTGCGATGAAATCGAAATCCGCCACTCGTCTGCGGCTGGATCTACCATTTATGTACGACCAAATCCACCAATATTCTGTCTTTAGATCAGTCAATTTTCTGCGACCAAATCTTTTATTTACCATTGATTGAGTGTACAATTTGCCAGTGATCAATTTTGTCATCTAAAAGCCCAATGTTCTTTATTTTATTACTTTATTGTAATTTTTGGCTTTATTTATTATTTTAATATTGCATATATAGTCCAATTTCGAAAACGCAAAGCGATCGGCATAAGGAAGATGCGCTAAAAATGCGCTGATAACAGAATGAATGATATTTTGAAGTAAAGGAAATAAAATGATAGTTAGTAGGGGAGGTTGTATTTTGCCCACTTAAAGACTTATTAATTTCTTCATTTATATTTCTACAATATTTCTCAGAGTATAAATATACACTTGCGTTAGGGCCAGTTAACGTATTTAATCATCCATTATTATATCCATTGTAAGTTCAAATCACGTCGTATCCACAGGAGTGTATAAAATACGTATATAAGAATTTTAATCACATTTGCTCTCTCAAGTCTACGGTGGACCAGGATAGACCATCGGCTATATACCTTTCCTGACTAAAGAAAAAAACAAAACAGAAATAGTATCCATGAACAAAGGAATATATTTTTCCCGTTGACTTTTATTTCAAAGAATAGATTCAGTAGATGCAGAGTAAAACAACAAAAACGATGTCAATAAAATTATTGAAAAATGAATCAAATTTCATGCGTTAAATTTATGGGTATTATTTACTGATATAATTTATTGAAAAAATAAACCTGTCTTGCTTCTGATAGTACATCAATTGCTTGTAAGATGTGTGAATTATATAGCAGCAGTATTTCATACTAGAATTGTGAGCTGCAGTAGAATACAAAATACTGTGCTATTGAATTCATACAATGACGTGATTGATTAAAATTCTGAAACAAAAGAAACAGATGCTCTAATGTTGTAATTGCCGGATTAAAATTTCTAAATCTTGTATAAAAAGTCAAATTCTTTTTAAAGGGTGGGGTAATTTAATCTATTTTATAGTAACGATTTTATATCGAGAATGTTGATTATTTTCGTTTCTATAGTGAAGCCTTATAAACAGACGCTTTGATGTCATTGCTGAGAAAGAAACAGCAGAAACAAATTATCATTCATAATGAATCAAAATTACTGGAATTGTAGAGAAACTTGATCAAAGAAAAAATAATTTTCAACGAAAATGAAATAATTGTTCCGGTGATCTGAGATATCATTGTTCATTTAATGAAAAGTTTGGGAAACCTGTATAATTAAATGATCTTGAATTTTCAACAATCAGAAATTGCATGTAACTGTGAAAAATAAATTTTCAGAGTTGTCTATAGAATAGAGACAAACACAAGAAAAATTTAAACTGAAAAATGTTAAATATATTTAAATATAAAGAGACCAGTATAATATAACGGAAGAAAAAAATATATCAAAAGAAAGACTGAAAAAGAATTTTTAATTATTGCGAGATGATTTTGAAATAAGGAAAATATAACCGGAATATTGTATGAAAGTATTATGAATTTTTATATGTATTCATATATAGAATTCCTTTAAGTTCTGAAAATAGAATGACTCATTCTTTAAGTGATTTATCATGTTTCGTGTATAGATACAATAGTTTTAAGGTGTATAATTGATGGAATAGTTACTACCAAATCATCTAACAATATCAGAAACGAAAGAAAATTATTTGTTAACATTTTAGTTGTTGAAAGTATATTAAGATTAATCACTTTTGAAATATGAATTTTCTTGCGGAACTAAAAGATTTTGGGAGAATATTTCTCTCATAAATTCGGTGTCATTATAAAGATGCCTTAATTGATTATAAAATGAAATTTGAATTTATAGAACTTGTAGAGAAATTCGTTTCACGTGACTGTTTGTTATAAAACATTTTTATGAAGCAAGTAATAGTTGGGGAGATTCAACTGTATTGACGTGAAGGCATACATTATTGCTGGGTGTTTATTTCAATCTTTTTGTTAGGAAGAGAATGAAAGGGAGACAAAGGGAAGCGTGCTCGTTTCCTTGCTTCATTTATAGCACATGCCGAATCACGGCATTTAGAGGCTTCAATCGATTATACCGACCTATTGTTAAGGCCGGTAATTGTCTTACTGAAACTTTAATTTACAGGATAAAGAATCATTTTTCAAACGATCTCAAGGTGAGGACTGTCATGTCATCGAGTCAAACATATCGAAAATACAACCATACGCAAGCAACACACACATACTATGGTGGGCGGGTTTTTGTACAATTTCCGTTTACCAATTTCAGATGGTAGACACTGATCAGTTCAAGGTGGTAGGCCATAACACTTCCTCGACATGCAACGCGTTACGGCTAAACCCGAAATCACATGGTTGCGAAGCGACCTTTTTTGCAATATAGCCTTAACAGATATGTGTATGTCTGTGTGCGTGTATGCGTGCGTATGTGTGTATGCATGTTTGACTGTGTGTTTGTGTGTGTGTGCCTTCGCGCGTGCGCGTGTGTATGTGTGCGTGTGTGTCTACACACGCATTTGTGTGTGTCTGTGTCTGTGTCTGTGTGTGGGCGCGCACGTGTGTGTGTCTGTATCGGTGTGTGTGTGCGTGTGTGCCCATTATGAACAACAGAAGCACTATTAGATTAATAGTAGCTATCTGTGTATCATGCTTAATGTGAATACTCAACGAAGTAGAAATACGCATCTATCATTTTTACCGCGTTACTGAACTAATTTTGTCTGCTATTGATATTCTTGTGTTTTTAACAATAGTACACCCATAAGAGATATTTTCTCCTGAGAAATCCTGCAATGTAAACAAACCTTTTCGCGATGTATTTGCATTAAGTATGATTCAAACATACACACACACACACACACACACACACACACACACACACACACACACACACACACACAC
>NC_068982.1:179163014-179164364 GCF_001194135.2 Octopus bimaculoides | reverse complement strand
ATATATATATATATATATATAGGGTCATCCCATAAATAATGCGTTTAGTTTATACTTTTATTTTTCAAAGATAAAGGAATTAATTTTTTTGTCTCAAATATATTCTTCATTTTCTACTATGCTCTTCCATCTATCTCGTAGACTTGCAAGATCCCTCTTTGAAAAATCACTTGTCCGTCACGAAAAATACTCCTCCAGTATTGTTCTGACATCGTCTACAGAATTCATATTTTTTCCGTCCAAATGAAGACTTCAGAATAAATGATAATGAAATGGGGCAATGTCTGACGAAGATGGTGGGTGAGGCATCGTTTCCCATTCAAACTGCTCCAGCCTTTGGAATGTCATCCTCGCTGTATGTGGCCGAGCATTATCCTGATGGAAGAACACCTCTCGTCTTGAAATCATAGTTAGTCATTTCTCTTGTAGCACTGACTTAAGCCACTCAAGCTGCTTCCAATAGATCTCCTTTGTTATCGTTTGATTTAGGTTTAAAAGTTCAAAGTAGAATAAACCTTTCATATCCCACCAAACAGATAAGAACGCCTTGCGTGGGTGAAGGACCTTCTTTAGCCTGGGGTGCCAGTGGTTCACCTTTCCCTATCCACTGTCTCCAGCGCTTGACATTTTTATAGAGAACCCATTTCTCCTCACCAGTCACTATTCGGTTGAGAAAAGGTTCATTCGTGAAACACGACAGCAAAGAAGGGCACACATTCACTCTCTGCGCGCGATTAGCCTCGGAAAATTTGTGAGGAATCTATTGACCCAATTCGTTGACTTTTCAGATTTCACGCAGGTATGAATGGTGGAAGGATCAAATCGAAGCTTATCTGCAAGTTCCTGAATAGTTAAGATGGGATTTTGTCCCACCATGGTTTGGAGGACGTCCTTGTCGAACTCTACGGATCTTCCAGGACGAGCCTCGTCTTCTAGGCTGTAGTTTCCAGCTCTGAATTTATGGAACCATCATTGACACTGGCTGACGTTTGTTTTCCGATCCCCATATACCGCATTGTTGCCTTTATTAAGCTCATAAAACAAAATATGCCAAATATGCTCCTTTGCCTCTTCCAATTTAGCTTTGAAAATATAACTGCTTAAATCGAACTGCACTCATCAAAACTTGCACTAGGAATAAATACAAGGTAAAATTACAACCTAGTTTTATAGAAAATTGATACAAGTAGTTCATCCCGTTTCCCTCCGACTTTCAGGTCATGCAATTGAAAAAAAAAAACTGCATTATTTATGGGATGACACAATACACACACACACATACATACATACATACATACATACAGACAGACAGACAGACAGACAAACACATACACTCACACACACACACAC
>NC_068982.1:179159184-179160981 GCF_001194135.2 Octopus bimaculoides | reverse complement strand
ATATATTTATTTATATATATATATATCAGACGGACCGAGGGACAGCTGATTAATAAACAAAAAATATTCATAAACCGTAAACAGGAATAGCAATAAATTAAAACTTCCATAAAACACGAAGGTAACTGAAACAAAAACTCCATGCTGAAGAGCATAAGTTCTCTAGAATATCTTAGTAAATGGTTTCTTCTGCGATAGAGGTTGTATTACTTTTACTTTCAAAATATTGGTGTACATAGCTAACCAACATCAGTTCGGTTTAATTGTAGCTCGCAAAATAATATCATTGTCTTATTTTCTTTATTATTGCAACACCTAACACTACTATTAGGAAGATTTAGCACATTGTAATCTCTTACAGAAGAACAAAGTAAGACTAGATTGCATTCAGCTGAATAAATTTCAGTATGATACAAGTACTTAAGACGGCGAGCTGGCAGAATAGTTGGCACGACGGGCAAAATGCTTAGCAGCATTTCGTCTGTCTTTTAGGTTCCGAGTTCATATTCCGCCGAGATCATCTTTACCTTTCGTCCTCTCGGGGTCGATAAAAAGAGTACCGGTTGCGCACTGGAGCCGTTGTACTCGACTTACATCCTTCCCGAACATGCTGGCCTTGTGCCAAAATTTGAAACCTATATGATACAAGTGCTTAATTTACCGAATGAAATAAACTGTATTTTCATTGAACAATAAAAATGAAAATCTACCATTGTAACAGGTGAGAATTGAACTTCGAACACATAGGAACAAGTCTAGATAATACAACACATTTACTGTAACATTTAAGTTATGGTATTTTGTAATTGTGCAATAAACACAATATTGAGCCAAGGGCATATTGTAATTGTGTAACAAACACAATATTATTCACACTTAGCGAATATTCCTAATGCTTAAGGGAGAAAGTGTAATGTATAGTGAACCGCATTAAAATATTTTATATCGTAGGAAAACAAACATAAATGAAAAAAATCTGAGCTGGATCAATGAAAGAGAATTGTTTGCATCTTTGGATGAATCTAAAAGTGAAAGGCATTTTTAGCTGTGTAAGAGTATTAAATGTGCGGTAGCTAATGTATTTGAAATGAACGAAATGTTTTTATACCGTACCGATCATTCAATAAAACTGGAATGTAGAATAGACAAGTTTTTAATTCCTTGAATAAGGTTATATCATTTTTTTTTTCATGGCGGAAAGCTTAGTGAATGTCGGTTTTATAAACTATGGCTTTTCTATGCATATTTGAAACTTAATCTGGATACATCTCATAAATAGTCTTTACTTTTAGTTGATTCACGCACATTTGTATTTTAATTTAGCTTCTGAAAAGTTATCACTGAATGCATCATAGGCTGCAAGTTAGGTAACATTTCCAATGATATATACGCACCTGCCCGAGGGCAATGATCCTTCTTACAGTGCACCGTTTAAATCTTAAAGTACCTTCCTGACAAAACATTTTTACGCTATTCTCCAAAAATATCTGACAGCATATCGATTACTGTATTTATAACTTTGCTTAAAAATCAAGTAACCACTACCATCATGCTGTGAAAATTACAGCTCTGAATGGTTTCGCGTGTGTTTGGTAATTTCTATCGAACGGTCTTTACAATAAAACCATAAAGAATAATTGCTTCTGCCTCCTGTAACTCATGCAGCGGTTTCCCATTTAGACATTTATAACTACATAACTACTATCTGCTTCTCAGCTGTTGACAGAGTTCCCAACATATACAATATAAAATAATGAAATTTGAATATATATATATATATATATATATACATATATA
>NC_068982.1:179141659-179158490 GCF_001194135.2 Octopus bimaculoides | reverse complement strand
TATATATATATATATATAGATAGATAGATAGATAGATAGATAGATAGATAGATAGATAGATAGTAGCTTTTAAATAAGTATATGTATGCACATATATATATATATATATATATATATATATATATATATTTACACATAAACACACACATACACGCGCACAAACAAACAAATATTGATGCATATGTATATGTAGATATACATGTGGGGGGTTCACTATAATATGTATAATACATAGTATATTATATCAAAAGTTGGCTCTCTATTTTGCAACGAAGAATACATTGTCAAATTGTCTACCATTTCTCACTATACTCAAGTATTAACGTTATGGGTTTTATATTAGATGTTTGATCAATGTAAAAACATATATACATATACGTATAGATGTGGTTGCATGTATATGAATGTGTGTATGTATACATACTCGTATATACATACACTTTCAGCGTGATTACAAAACAAGAGCTGGTGCAGTGTTTGTTAATTACGAATGACCGTGGCTTTACGTTCTTTCGATATGTAGTTGGTATTGGTGTCTTGCATGTACTGCTCATTTGTTGTGACGGCTTTGGACAGTGAAGTGAAAATGCGGTAAAGTTGCTACAGTAACTAGGAATGTAAGAAATACATAGGGAAAATAGTGATCTGATTTAAGCGGTATGGTGGATCGAACCTTGTGATTTTTCTTGCATTTGCGCCTCTTAGGCCTAGTGGGGAATGGTTTCTGTGTAGCTAATTCCCTTACTAATCTTGTTTATTTCTAGCACATTATTGTAACATGTAGTGGATATGCTGAAAAACAATTTATCCGTGGAAAGATGAGCGATCCGCTATTGTTATGCTTAATGTGAAATCCTAAATGTTTGAGGTGAGGGGGTCATGGACACATCTAAGTGTCGTGGACTCTTCTAAGAAATTCGCAATTTTCAGGTACGTACTACTAATTTTCAGTTTTAATTGTGGGAATATTCAATGCTCACTATTTCATATCTGTTTTTATTATGAACTCTTTGGGATGTGCAGCCACACAAAATCTGCTATTTCCACCCTGTGTAAATTACTTATATAGACATGAAAGAAGCTTTCGCTACCCGCCTTCATCCATTATGAGTCGGAAACTACTAGCGATTTAACGGTATATCTTATTCTCCCTGTGTTGAAGTATAGCGGACTTTCTTTTTGTAATATACAGTTGTTAAATCATTTATAGTTAATGTTGCGCATACACATGCATACTAAACGTAATGCAAACTTCCCTCTATAATTTGTATAAGGGTTGCATGCTAGCATTTACCTGTCACAAGTCAACAAAAACGCGTGGACGTGTGTGAGCATATTTAAACCTGTTCACAAATAGGCAGTTTGAGTACGAATAGTTATGAGGTAGGAAATATATAAAATATGTATCACGGCCAACAAAAGTTTCGAATTCTTATCCATAGAAGGTTTTAAAGTGTCAGTCTCTGTAAGCTGTCGCCCTTAATTGAATTTTTTTTCGTACTAATATCTTGCCTCAAGATATTTGTCATCTCATCAGCGACGTCGAGCACTGTGAAGATACAGCTGAAAATAGATGCAGTTTTGTAAATATTTCATATTAACGTTGACTGAAAACGGTTATTTACAGTATAAAACGAAGCATTAGTATGGATTTCATTTCACCATTCTGGCTCAGATTAAATATGTTAATATACTTTGCCAGTAGGAACTCTATATGAAAATCAAAATAAATAAGGGTCTTGAGAGTAAAACAGATAAATATTTTTCCTTCTTATCAAATTCACAGTAATTCAGTTCAATGGTTAACCTCCACTGGAAGCGAGTCTGTGACCTAGGTTCAATTCACAGCCATAACATCATTCCACCCACTTATTTTCTTGAGATAATTTCAACATTTCATGGATTATATGTGCATTATCTTGTACCAAAATAAACAATCTCCATATATTATTATATTAGAGATAAAGGCCGCGAGCTGGCAGAATCGCTAGCACGCTGGACGAAATGCTTAGCGGTATTTCACCCGTCGCTACATTCTGAATTCAAATTCCACCGAGGTTGACTTTGCCTTTCACCATTTCGGGGACGATAAATTAAGCACCAGTTTAGTCGATGTAATCGACTATCCCCGCCCCCAAATTTCAGGCCTTATGCCTTTAGTAGAAAGGATTATTACATTAAATATAAGAAGGCATCAAATGTGTATTATTACGCAAAGTAACATTCCAATGTCTATAGAAAGCTTCGTATCAATAATAATAATAATAATGACGTTGATGTATTTACTTTTGGCAGGGGTGCAATATACTTCATTAAATTAAATACTATACATTAATAGACTTCATTTAGTAGCCGGTAGTATTTGAACTCAGAGCAGAGAGACCATAAGTAGACACTGAACTGCATTTATTCCGGTATGAAGTTATATCTGCTACACAGTTGTATTCATAAATAACAGTAACAACAACAACATAAATAATATTTATAGACTGGGACACTATGTTGCATTCCTTACATAAGTACAAAGTAATAGAAATAATAAAGTAAATAGCTTAGATTTTGTGACTGTGTAAAACATGCTTTTCAAAACATGTACATAAAAGTTTTGTATGAGAGTGAGAGAGACAGACAGACAGAGTATCAAGGGAGATTGGTGGAGAATAGAGATGTGGTTTGTAAGAAGGAGAAGTGTCTGAAATGTGTGTGTATGTGTGGGGATATATCAGAGACTCAGAGAAAGAGAGAGAAAGAAAGAGCGCGGAAGAAATGGGGAAAAGGGTGAAATACATGCTGACTCACAAATAAAAACACTTGCAAATGTGAATAGTTAATGGTTAAGAATTGAAGTAAAGGATGTTTTTATGCTCTATTATTTAAAATCAGTCGGTTTGTAAGTCATATATGAATAGAGTTAACAAGTTGTCTGAAAGGAACTGATTGCAGATATACAGAAATAGATTTAGGCAGAAATACACTCTCTGTCACATATCACTCACACGTGAAGAAATGTAACAAAACAATCACACAGTTCTCTCTCCCCTCTTTCTATATGTGCATTCACACCATATATATATATATATATATATACAGAGAGAGAGAGTGAGAGAGAGAGAGAGAGAGAGAGAGAGAGATAGAGAGATAGATAGATAGATAGATAGATAGATAGATAGATAGATAGATATAGGTATAGATATATATATGTCTGTATATTAGCAGTAAACTCGCAATGAGCTGAGTTTGTCCTTAGTTTCAATTCCCGTTTATGTTTACTTAATATTCATTAAGGGCTCCGCAGTTGCATGAGTTAATACGGTCGCTACCATGCGACGAGCGGCACATTTTCCTAATGTTCATCACTAAATATCAATAACACCCTCTAAATTAAACTTTGTACAGCACATGATATTAACATACGTTCTTCATTCACTACACATACTTTTGGGATTACCACTAACATTCATGTTAGAGTGAAACCTGTGTTTGTTCAACCAGCACTAATTGCTGTTAGAGTAATGCTAACCTATATCCTCCATTAGCACCATCCAACTGTAGATACTAGAAGAGCCACTTTATTATAAAAAATATGTATAATTTCTCATTGTATTAAAACTGATGTGATGTTTCATATATTCGTTTGATTCCTGTTCACTCGCTCATACATTCTTGTTTGTTCCTTGTTAAAAAATAGGTCACTATTTTATTAATGTGTTCAATCGAACAATAAATGTTTCCGTTGTCTGCGAAACATTTTTTCTTGAAATGAATTCAATTTTCTTCTCGTGATAACCTCGTAGTTACACCTGCAGAGTTCACACTCTCTTCTAGAAATAGTCACGTAATGACACACGGAGAGGCATGAATAGGCTGATTTGTAATTTGTCATCTTCTGCATACATATATACTGGTACATTCGTAAGTTTTTGAAAGCATTTATTTCGGGTGACTATGAGAACGTTTATATTCTAAACTTTGTAAGAAATTCTACTAGATTCTCGATATTGTTCAGAGAAATTTATGATAATTCTATTTTTCAGATAGAAAGCCCAAATGCTTGTGCAACCGAGTAAACACTGCTAAAGGTTACCAATGGCATAATGATGGTTTTAATCTTGACTACTTGTCATTGTCCAAAATGGAAGAAAGAATTGCATTTTGTGAATCAAATAGCTAAAATTATCACGGTAGATTACAATGTCCACAAACACACACACTTTCACACACGTGGTGTTTCTCAAAAGTTGTTTATTTCTTTTAAGTGTTCTACAACGTATTCTTAATTTTATTTAGATATAAGTGATTTCTTACAGTTGAATTAATTTATAAGGAACTACTTATTGTCATTTCACTGATTGATTAATCAATATATAAATAGCGTTATTTCAGAGTAAATCGTACCAATTCGTAATCAATAATTGCTCAACCATTTTATTTGCAGTTAGTTGATAGATGAACACCAAACTTCTAGCGTATAGCGCTAAAGTCATTTGATATATCCCAGCATACTAACTAATCTAAACAACCTTTTTTTGTAACATTTTTATTACAGCTATTTTCTCATGGCCGTGTGTATGCCTAAGGTAGAAACATAATGTAGTGTTAATAATGTGCTTTTATTCCGGTATAGAAATATTGGAATACAGTTTGACTCAAATAAAAAAGATCACAACATCCTGCCTTTAGAATTATATCGGTGCTAGAAGACTGTTATTGAAGCACTTTGGAAGCCATTACACAATACAATGGAGCATAATTATAACTTCCTTTTAAATATGTTTTGCCTTTATAATGTCTACTATTATTGTAAACCTCCTTCTACTGATGGAAATGAAAAACAACAAAACAATTCTAGTCATGCAATTAAGTATCGATTTAAACACTTTCAAATGAGTGCTGGCACCCTTATTGATCAATAATGTAGGCAAAACAAAACTATTAACCAGTGAAATAAGCTAGCAAAATTCAGATGTTATATATACCAAATCATATCGATCGTGAATAATTTGGTTTGTACAATTTCAATCAATAATTTGTTTTTCTTTACTTATTCACAAACTTTGGAGTTTGTGGATCATACCCTACTTTATAACTTTCTGTGAAGTATTTTCACAAATAACACACTTTATTTATATACATAAATATAACAGAACTCATATACCGAAATATTCAGAATTTAATTTGTGTGTTCAACTATTCTACAGCTGTCGCAAAATTCTCTTCTCATAAAATATATGAGAATTATGATATGCTAAAATTTTCATAATGGTCTCCAACAAGGTATTCAATTCTAACTTTGGTAGCAGTATTTTCAGAACATGGGAGCTTTCCAGAGTCGTAATATTTGCCTGTTTCGAATAAATATTGAACTGGATATAATTAAAATGTGCTCCAGAAATACTGACTGATATAACTTGATCATGTGACCATGGAAGTTGTGCCACATATATCGATATGTATTAATGGCAACAACAATTCGAAATGTGAGACAGAAACGAGGGAGAGACAATAAGTATAAGGAAGTTAAGACATCCCTGTGCGATGTATGCTAAATTTATCTTTATCCTGCACCTGGTATTAGAATATTGGCGCGAAACAATATTTCAGATAGATACTGACAGGAATATTAGAAATCTCATATAAACCGAATTTCATGAGATTCAAAGCGGGTCCAACAGTATGATAGCTTACGTTTTATAATGAAATAAAGGAATTCTCGTGGTGTTATCAATCCCGTCTCATATACATTTCTGTCAGAAACCTGATGATTGTTTATATTATAGAAATGTGCGACTAACGAGGTTCAGTAAATTATGGGAACATGGATGTATGGTTAAAATACTTTCTGTTAAAATACTTTCTGCCATTGTCTCAGGCCGGGAAAAGCTTCGTAAGTGAAGGTTTGGGGACAAACTGTGTAGATGTTTGTCATATACATCCTGCTGGAACCGAATCGATATGACATTTCGTTTCTTATGCTTTTAATGAAATACATATCAAATGAACTGGGCCGATGTAGTCTAACTCAAGTATTCGAAGGAGATGCTTAAGCATTGCTGCAGTCTACGGAGTGAAATTAGTAAAGGCTCATGATTTAACATATTTGCATATCAGTCAAATATTATCCTAGAAATTTTTTTTAAATTCTCAAAGGTATATAGTTACAGAAAGACAATTATGAACAAGCGAAATATTATTATAATCTAGATTAACTCTCAGTTTAGTTTTCTAAGTTTACCAGGAAAATATATATTTTTTTTAATTTTACCTGAAATATTAAAAGAGAAAAAGGGAATTTTTGTCCTGGTCGTTCCATGGTCTACTTACAAGAAACTACAGTAATTACACGTAGATCTATGAGCAAAGGAATCAATTCACATATTCAGTGAGGTAAACTGATTTCATCAGATAATTTCATATAAGATAACCTAAACAAAATTCGCTACAAATTTAAACGATATTTCCTAATGCAACATACGCTACGTCTTATATGTCTGTAATGAGTACAATACTCTGCAATTAGTGTATTTCATTAAATGTTTCTTTCTATCATTGATACTTATAAAACGTAGAAGGTAAACTGGCTGAATTGCTATCAGTTCGAGCAAAATGTATGTCAGCATTTCGTCCGTCTTTATGTTCTGAGTTCAAATTCCGCCGCGGTCTCCTTTGCCTTTTGTCCTTTGGAGTGGATAAAGTAAGTACCAGTTGAGTACTGAGGCCAATGTAATTGACTTCCCCACCCTTGCAAAATTACTGGCCTTGAGCCAAAAACTTGTTTTAATTATCGTGTAAAATCATTTTAAAAGTTACATGAAATTAAACATTTTTCTCAAAATATAACGTGTCTTGAATGGCACAACAATGCAAACTGGATTGTAATAACTGTTATAGTTAATTATCCATAGTCTGATATAAAAATAATTCGGAATATAAAAAATTCCTTCTTCCGATATCGCTAGGAAATGATCGAGTCACTGCTATAATCGGTTTTCCAGTGGTTACTGAATTTTTTTTCCGGAAGCGTCTCTGCGGTGGTCGCATGAAGCTCCTTCCAGAATTCTTCATACGAAGTGCGAGAGGGCGGCCATGTCTCAAGCTCGTGTGTGTTGGCAATCCGCAGTGCTGTTTTTAAGTTATGTACACTACGTGCAGTTTCCTTCTCTTTTTTATAATACAAAATGAACTTACACGCATCCAGATGTAGCTAAATAATATATTGATTGCCAACTTCCAGCCTGTTGTTAATTTGGGGCCCTAGTCTGTCTATGAGGATAGCTTCCTTAATTCTTAGCTTAACCAAATTTATTTCATTTGCTTCAATTGTGATTTATGCTTTTATCGGTGTTCCGGCATCTGTCTAGATGTTTTATAAAGGAGGAGGCTCTCGTGTTCAGATGTTCTTTGATGCGGACGTGTAACGGTCTTGTTGTGCTACACACATAGAGCTTGTTCCATTTGTTACATTGTATTCCATACACAACATTTACCCGTTGGCATAAATCTGTGTCACGGATGGGGCAGTTAGCTTATGTGCATTGATTGTTGTCCCTTGCTCGTTTCTTTGCTCGTTTTCTTCTCAGAGATGGGCCAAAGTGGGCTAGTGTATGTCTAATCCTTCTCTCTTCTTATCGCTCTTTGGATGGCTGTACTTATCCTCTCGCTAAAATGGGGTATTTTAAGGAAGTATGTGTTACTGGGTTTTCTGTGTGTTCAGTGTGTTTTTCGTTTTGGCTACTTAAGCTAATTTACAATGGATATAGGGTACCCGTTGCTTTTCAATATCTCTAGGAAATGTGTGATATGGGTCACCTTGTACTCTGCCCTGCTGCACTTGTTCTGGATGCGTGCAACTTCATTTCTGGCGTATCCTATTTTGGCACCCAGTGGAAAGGCTGAATTGTACTGAACAAACATATCTCTAATGAATGCTTTCCTGTAGAACTTGGTGTAGATCTCTCCTTCTTCCGTTATTTTCAGTTGGAAGTCGAGTAGCGATAGGGATTCAGTGTTGTTGGGATGTTCTATAGTGAACCGTATATTCATGTTGTTGAACGTCGTGAATATTCTGTCTGCCGCTTCACGGGAATATGAGGATGTCATATACGTACCTGGTGAAGAAGGCGCATGAGCGGCAGATGTTGAATGCTCGACGTTCCGGATGGTTCATATAGGTGATGGCTAATAGGCCCGAGAGACTGGAACCCATGGGGAGACCTCTTGTCTGTATATGTGATCTTGGAAAGAGAAGGAGGTATTGTCCACGATGATGGACAATAGTTGATGTATATCAGCTGCGGTGAGTCAGAAGCAGTGGATGTCGGATACTACTATGAAGTCAGTCAATAGGTTGCCCGCCGAGTGTGCTGGTACCTTTGTGTATATTGAGATAACGTAAAAACTAAAGGCATATCTGTTTTGTCTGAGTTGATCTGGGGGCAGTGGCGCAATCTTTTGATGACTTCGTCGTTCTTGACGTGACCAGGAAAGGTGGGGAGTATGGGTTTCAGGATGTGGGAAAGGTGCCAGGATATTTTATATAGAGGTCCTTCCACGCTGGAGACGATGGGTCTAATCTGGATCGTGTTGCTATCCTTGTGTGTTTTAATGAGGCGATAGAATCTGGGTAATCTACTGTTCTTTCTGATGAAGTTGTTCTTGTATTTACTATGTAGTTGTCTCCGTCTGCAAGTTTCAGTCCATGCAGAGTTAATTCAATCCTCCATCCTGGTCGCAGTTGTATCTGTTACTTCAGAATATAGTCTGTCATTGATTAAATGTTCTTGTGCCAGTCTATCATAAATTTCACAAGAAATCACGCAGATTTCTTATCCTTTACTGGTGGAAAGTAGATAAGGTTTTTGTTTTCTAGTTTTGTCAATGTTTTATGTTGCACTTTGGTTAAGTTTGGTATTATTTTCGATTCCTTCCTTAAGATGTTGTAGATAGATTGTTTCAGTCTGGATAGTTTGTGGTTGAGTTCTCGGTTGGTTGGGAGTGGGTGGTCTAGTTGCTACGTGGGAAATTTGCCGAGTGTGTTGTTGTTCTTCTTTATTACCGTATTGGAATTTCTCATAATACATATTCTGATAACAACGCTCTAAAATATGTTTTCTTACTTCATATCCTTTATTTACAAAATATAATGTTCTTGCTGTCTATGAAAATAGTTTTCTATAACTGAAGCTTGTTTCATTAAAGTCGAGAAAGTGATTAAAAGATTTTCGCTATGTTTGATGAAATTTATAACTAGTCATCACTAACGAACTTCAATCATTAGCAAGATATGTATATTTACTAATTCGTGAATGTAGATGTTTTTTGGCTTTTTTTTTTTTTTTTCATATCGACAGAAACTTGGTTTTTAATTTCTTGTCACAACATTGTAAAGTTTCGAAATTCTTTGCTGAGAAGATTAAAACCGCGAAGACATTCAGCATAACAATAATATTTATTATCATTGAAATTTATTACATTTCAACAAAATAGGCATTTCCAAATACCTATACATTCTGATGACAGAAAATGTTGTTTTTTTTTTTTTTTTTAATATTTTAATTCCTTAAATTTCCAACTAAGACTTTGAGTTATTTTCTTATCGTGATTTTCTTTGTTGTTACCGCACAAATCACATGTTAGAAATTTGACGAAATATAATATTTGATTAATGTTCAATGAAGCTCATATATAAGGGAAATTTTCACGCGAGTAAAGAAAAAAATTTTCAGGTGTGCTTATGTTAATCTAGTTTTAGAAGGAATTTAATTTAAACTCCTACCTGTGTTTTTTAAAGAGATTACATTTTTTAAAAAAAGTATCAGTAAGTTTACTATTAGAATTTAATCCGATTCCTTTACAAAGGAACGCCTGTGAATAAAACTACTTGGTTACTGGTTCCTAAAATAATAAAACGGATTTTTTTGGAAAATAGAATTTACATACCAGTTTTGAAGAAGTATTAAACTTCTGTTGTGATATAATTGTGTTAGTGACACAGCTTCGGGTTAAACGAAAAGCAAACATTAATGTCAGTAGACAAAAGAAACTTCTCATATCTTTTAACTAGACAATTGTTTGTAATAAACCAACAATTTAGCTATTTAGTTATTTCGTAAACTGTAAACCATGTGAAGTGAGATAGATCATTTCAAGAGGACTTAGCTCTATATTTCAACCGTGTTAATGTTCAAAATAATGGACAGTGATATATATATATATATATATATATATATATAGATAGATAGATAGATAGATAGATAGATAGATAGATAGATAGATACGAACGTATATACATAGATACATATATACATGTGTGTATGTATGTATGTGTGTGTGTATGCATGTATGTATATTACGTGTTACACTTAGAAACCTTGCACAGTACCAAAAAATTTTTTCATGAATCGTTTTAACTGAGGAAGGTATTACGTAATTGGTGTATTTCCTTTTACATGTTACACAGAACTGAAACATACGTATTAAATGATTTCAAAATATCCCTATTTGGTCTGACTTCATTGTGTGTGTAGGGAGGTTGTATATACGTATATACAATTTTTGGACTAATGGGTATTTGTCAATTAGTTTGTTGATATGTTGAGTGAAGCATTAGCACGGATAGTGCTACCTCGCGTCATCTGCAGTTGGGGTATATTTCGTTGGATCTACTTCAGAAATTCCTCAGTGTTAGTTGCGATAATAATCGATTAGGGAAACAGATGATGTATTTGGTATTAGAACGATAGTTTCGAGACTCATCCGGTAACTGTTCTTTGTCGGTAGGATGATGTGCATCATATTATGTTACATCAATTTTGCAGTCAGGGCCACGACAGTTACAGGGAGGCATGTTGATATTTGCCCGCTTCATTAGGGAATGGGATTTTACTACGGTTGTCCTTGTGCTAAATATTCACAAGTTAAAATCTCTCATCTGAGATAATTTGAGGAGAAGACGTGTGTCCGGATAGGTATCATGTTGGAGACTATGTGGCATGTCCTTTATCTATAGCACGGTGGGTTGTCGGTTCGTCCACCAGTCACTGATGACCGGTTGCACTCGTACGTATACAAGACAAGTATATGTAGAAACATGTGTACAAACTCATAGTAGCATATTCAAATATATACGTACACGAATATATATATATGTGTGTGTGTATGTGCGTGTGTGTGTGTGTGTTTGTGCGTGTGATGTCCTTGTGTGTGTGTGAAGTGTGCGAGTGTGTGTGTATGGTCATTTGCTTCAGTCTTCATTTGTGTATCATGTGTGTGTGCTTGTCTGCCCGTATTACCTATGTACCTGTAATCTGATAATCTGTCAGTTTACTTATTTATGAATAACCAAATGGAGTCAGTTATGTAATAACATGAAATTAGTTACCAGATAGTAAGAATTCAAAGAAAGTAGCCCCGAAGAAGGCTTCAACGCGTTCCTAGAGTATATAGAACTTAGGCGGAAATACTAATAAGGTATGTATACTAAAATCTTGAAGCATGTTACGTAGTAACAGACTAATCAGACAGCAGATAATAACAATTCAAAGTAAATAACACTGAAAGGGTCTTTGGTGCGTTCCCAGAGAGTATTACCCTCAGCGGCGATAGTGTTAGTGTATTCGTGAATAAGTCACTAACCGAAATAAGTGGATCTAACGCTTAGGAAAATCTTATTTACTATTGCGAAAATAACTCTAACAGTTCAAATAGTTAGAAATAAGCATACTCAATCTAATTTATACTAAATGATTTAGGAAAACAAATGGGTTATTCCGCTAAGCTGTTAAAATCTGAGCGAATGGGTTATTTTCCTTGGCTGTTAAAATGAAATATATTAGATATATATGGATCCCTTTCAGGGGCCCTATTATCGATTTTTTTTCCAACAATCTGAGTATGCCATGATTTTTCCAGACATGCGTTCCACTCACGTATCACGTTCCATCAAAATCAATAAAACGATTTAGGACGAGTTAGCTAACAACTCCACAAACACACCCACAGACAGAATTTCCCTCATATGTAGTATATATATATATATATATATACTACATATATATACTATATGTAGTATATATATATACTATATGTAGTATATATGTAGTATATATATGTAGTATATATGTAGTATATATGTAGTATATATATATATACTATATGTAGTATATACATATATATATATTGATATTTAGTATTTTTAATAACAAAAACATTTATCATAATGAATATGTAAAATATGGATTACATTTATAAAATTCTGATCTTATATGCCTTCTTATAAGGATGTAGTTGACTAGACATTATCGTAATTGATAAATGGTATTCCCTAAAATTTAGACCGATCTCTAATCAACCGATAATTAATGGTTTATGAGCTGGCGTCAAATAAGCTTTAATTATTTTCTACGGTATCTAAATTAGCTTTGAAAGTTATTGTCGTTCATATAGCTATTATAGAAACTAGTAAAATTTTCCAAAGCTTTTTAGTAACATGCGTCAATAATTATGCATATCACGACTAAGATTAGCTGAAATTTATCTAGTAACATGGCATATGAATATCCAAAATGTAATTTCATATTTTGCAACATAAAAATCGAGACTAATACATTTGGCACACATAGACCGGTACCTTGAAAGGAATACTATATGCCAGGTGATTTTAATTCAAGTTCCATTGCGTTGCTTAATTAGATTCATATTTATTCTTTGATTTATAGAAATGACTTTCACTGAAAAATTGTCCTGAAAATTTCTTTAGCGCGATCATAAAATAATCGCACTCTGTTCAGTTAACTTTCGATCATCGACTTATTAACTGTATACTATATTCAGCCTGCTATCAACTTACTATCATCTGTTAATTTAGTTTCTCCATTGGGAAAAGAGTGATTTATTACATCCTTGTGAAGTAAAATGTAATGAATGTTACACATAAGTTGTTTTCTAAGTGGTTTTCCAGAGAATCGCTCTGTGTATTATAAATGTATCTATGGCGTTTTCATACTTAGAGAATCTTAATGTGCTGGCTTTGAAACCAAAGATATTTTTAACTTCCTCAAGAAAGTACGCTATACCACTGCAAAATAGATATATTGTTTTATTACATATGATTGCGATGCAATTTAGAAACTACCAAAGGGAATTTTACGTAACAATACACTAAGACGACTTACGTACGTCTCAGCGAATATTGGTCTCTTTTCATCTTTAGTGTACTCGAACCTATTCAGAAAATAATTGTGATGACTTTTCTTTCACGAAAACTACACACATTGACAGAAAATATTATATTACAATTGGAAATCAAAGGGTATTAGAAAAGCTCACTAGAGTGTCTACATCTTCGGAAGTTGTTTGTAAGACAATTTATGTCAGAAGAAGTGTATAGTTATCATTATAGGGCATAATAATATTTATACCAATATAAGTATTCTTTATCCATAGAAGTATTCTTTTCAATCTGTATCCCTGAATTTTAAAAGAGGATAGTCATTGATAAACTGGTTTTTACACACAGACACACACACACACACACACAAGCATGCACACACAAACACAAACACACATACACACACAGATACACATATACGTTAAGTATTCAAGTGAATCAACCCCTTAAATAGTAAAGCACCATGGTCGGGTCAGTGGATTTGCTATGGCGTAGAAAACAAAATTTGAGGAACATATACGTACATACCGAAGTAAAGACGGATTTATATTCCAGTTACATGTACAATCACAAAAGGCTGACGGAATAAACCACGAGTTTCAAAGCTGCACATGGGTATAAACACTGCACCAATTGTACTGAACTCAATAGTCTCCAGATCCACGTTAATTGCAGGTTCCGAGTAAGGTGAATATTAAGCAAATAACAAGATGAATTATCGTTCAATCACTACAGCTATTTATCGTACTGGAACTTCTAGAGCGAATGCCAAGCAGTACAGCACGTCGTTTCTAAATTTCTGGCAGATTGAATTGCGTCACGGTGCTGTTTCCCTCACAGACAATGCCCAGTTGACCCTACTATGTGTGTTTTTTATTGATGGATAGAATTATTATATCATGTGAACAAAACCATTTTCATTAGGTGAATATAAGTACAAATTAAATATTTCCCAACATTTTGAAATTCAAGTAGGTGTCATTTCATGACACTCTGGCGAACAATGGTCAGTGAATGATTCAAGTTCTCTAGTTTATAGTTTATAAAGAAGCTTTTAAGTGACTAGAATGGGGAGGGTAGCAAAAAGTGGTTATAGTGGGGGAGGATGAATACGGAAGAGGGGATGAAAATTTAATATCGCACTCTAGATCATAGAAAGATAAGGTTACATTACATATATACAGGCTGCGATGGGTAAATTGTTGCCATTTTTTTAAATTTGGTGCATGCGCATTGTTTGTTTTTCATTTTGTCGACTACACAGTATAGTAGCGTCCGTTGGGCATCGTCTGTGAGAAAACAGCACCATGACGCAGTTCACTCTACAGAAATTTGGAAAGTACATGCTGTACCGCTTGGCATTCGCACTGGAATCTCCAATACGAATATTTCCGAGTGTTTGGGAGTCAATCTGAGGACAGTGCAGAGGATTCGGAAAGAGTTGGATCAGTCATATTTCAAGACCTATGCACAGATTCCACCAGACCCTGGAGACTTACTGTTATTCAGCTTATTTTTCATAGCTAAATAAATGTCATTTGGAGTTGGTTCAAATACCATCTCCGCTATATCTGGGATGTGCTCGATTTTTTCTATTCTCCTCGTGTCAACCGATGATGGTCTATTCAAAAGTGCAAACAAATTCTCTACCCAACCCTTATGAATAGAAGCAGTGGCAGTCAAAAGCAAATGTCCATCTGTTGTTGTCACTGGAGCTATTGAAGAAGATTTTGGGCCATATACCTCCTCAACATAAACCCTTGGCATCATTTCTATCAGCTGTGCCTTTCGACCCTTTTCCTTTGTCATTCCACCATTCCTGTTTAATTTTCCGTAGATCAGTCTGTACTTTACCTTTCAGCTTTCTGTAAGCTTTGTTTGAATTAGGGTTCAAGGACAGAAAGAAATGTATTGCTAAAGTTTTGTTTTTCTAAAAGCAGACCATGAATTTCTGATGATTTGTCTGAAAATCGGTCACTGGTCTTACGTTATTTTAATCCCACTGAAGAACTTGTAGCATGAAATACTTATGTTTTGTAATCTTCCCATAACTTGTTTGGATCGCGATTGATACTTTCTATAGCATCATGGAATCTTTGAAAGTTGCTTGGTAATTTGAAGTTTGTAACATTTAACGTTTTGGGCATTATGGAAACATTCATTTGTTCAGGCACTAGATGATGGTCAGTCTAGCTTTTGCTCTTCTCATGATCCGAAAACTAGAAATATCTTTCATATCACGCTTTCTAATCAACATACAATGTAGGAGATGTCAGTCCTTAGATCTTGGGTGTATGCAGGTGGTTTTATATTTATTTTTCTGCTTAAACAGAGTGATGGTAACAATCAGTACAACACGTCAAAACAGTTTCTTCACATTTATTGCATTTTCCATTCCATGTCGGTCTAAAACAAGCCATGTAATATAGTCATTTCCAACTCTTGCGTTGAAATTTCCTAATATGGCTAGCTTGTCAGAAATTGGTACTTTCTTCAATAATTGTGCTATATCGTCATAAAACTGTCCTACAGTTTCATCAGAATGAGATATTGTTGGTGCATAAATACTGATATCGGTAAGAAACCTACCCTTTGTCAGTTTTATACGGCATGAAATGGTTCCTTCAGATATACAACTTGTAAATTCTGCAATGAAAGATACTAATGAATTTTTGAGGGCAAACCCAACACCAGATTCTCTACGCTGACCCTCAGGTAGGCCTCTCCAGAAGATAATATAATCATAAGTAGGTTCATTTATTTGGCCCTCACCAGAGAGACGAGTTTCAGAGAGGGCAACTATATCAACGAAATATTTTTCAAGCTCACATGAAATAAGGGTAGTACGCTTTTCTGGCCTCCTGTTGAAATTATCATGTAGATGTGTGCGAACCTCCTAACAAATGAAATTCAGAGAATGTATATTTTTTTCTTTTTCTTGAAGACTGTTTGACTACATGGGCAGGGTGACCATCGTGCTGAGCCTGTGACACCTAGGGACACCTGCCGAGCCAGACATGTTTCTGAAAAGTTCCCAAGACTTTTTTGCGATTTACTGAATCTCTTTGAGACATTTCAGAGTAAGTTTCAAGTGTATTTTTGGGTTTCTGCCAACCAATGCCTAGATTTAACTAAGATTTGGTGTACAAGAAGTACCTATGCAGATGAATAATTTTCAGTGAGTGTAGCTTGCACTGCACTACCCGCATCTATTGGCTCAAGAATACTTTCACCGATGTGACATGAGAATTGACAAAACCGTGAACTTCCAAGACCTCAGGTTTTATTTTGGCGATTTCCTTCTCCTCGGTAGATTACCAACCAAGGTTATAGAGCTTCCATCTGCCTATCAGGTCCATAGAGTGATTAAATATCGTTCTGGTTACGATGCGGAGGAGCTCATGCATACATTAAAGACACTGCTAATGGTAACATGCAATCCAGCACAACCTGATGTATGGTCGGGTCGTCGGAGACTAAACTGGCAACCCCACCAGGTTTGCTTGGTGAGGAGGGTGATTGTTAAACACCCTGTGGGATGAAAAGGAAACCCTTCAAAGGGCAGAGTAGGCAACGACGACCCAACAAATATGTGTAAAATATGTATATATATTTTTATTATATGTTCTTATGTATGTATATATATATATGTATGTATATATATAT
>NC_068982.1:179139743-179140406 GCF_001194135.2 Octopus bimaculoides | reverse complement strand
ATCATCAAAGAATGTATATATGCATTTTAATACTCAGACTGTTTTTTAACATTTTTTATTATTCTCAAAGACTTTTGATAATCTTTTTCTAAAAAAGTGAAACCGGTTAAGTAAATAAATATTTTTTAAAAATAAGTGCATTTTCAAACTTTCTTTCATATATATATATATATATATACATATTCATACAAACATACATACATATATATATATGTGTGTGTGTGTCTGGTGAGAATCGTATTCTCTTAATTCTTTACCATCTAACGCACTCACCGTTTCCATTTCCACTCATTTATTACTTATATCTTTTCTTCCAGAATTTTCACTGCTTTTGCAAACTTGTCAATGGATGCTGTCAATAGATGTTGACAAGGCTGCAAACGCAACGTGAGTTTTGAAAGAAAAATTATAAATAACAAATGAGTGGAAATCGAACAGGTGAGTGTGTTGGATGATAAAGAATTAAGAGAATACGATTAAGACAATATAACTCTCCCCAGATACAACACAATTTTGCTTCAAAACACGAATTCATATAAAGAATGATGCAAACCATATGCCAAAATGAAGTATACATATACGTGTGTGTGTGTGTGTGTGTGTGTGTGTGTGTGTGTGTGTGTGTGTGTGTGTAGTTACCTCTGTATTAAATACAGCTATATC
>NC_068982.1:179137851-179139194 GCF_001194135.2 Octopus bimaculoides | reverse complement strand
ATATATACATATGCACATATATATATGTATGCATCGTTTTACATATATGTAATATATCTTATATATATATATATATATATATATATAATGAAATATATTAATATAATGAAATATTTTTATTATTAGGTAGGTAGGTAGGTAGGTAGGTAAGGAAATACATACAATCGTGTCTGTGTATGTATCTATGTGCGCCTATGTGTCTAGTGACTGCCAATAACTTTTATAGCAGTATATGGACTGTTAACATAGTAACGAACCTAAACTAGGCAGAGTGAAGCCGCTTGCCAATAACTGACTTTGAACTTTGTTGTGCATGTGCACTAAGTTTTAACGTTCTATCTCAATTCTGCTGAGAGGCCTACGCAAAGTTGCAGAAAGTGTACGGAGAGGAGCGTATGAACCGCACATAAGTGTACGAGAAGTTCAGACGTTTACAAGATGGCCGAAAAAATGTCGATAGTGTCGAATGTTCTGGTAGACCTACCACCAAAAGAGCTGAGAAAACCATCGTGGATGTGCGTACAGCTGTGAGGGGAAATCGTTGAATCACCATCCGGGAGTCATCTTAGGGTGAGCAGATTAGTTACCGTTCATTTTAGTTCATTATGATTGAAGATTTTGGTATGAGCCGCGTATCTGCTAAGTTTGTGCCAAAACGGCTTTCAGCTGACCAACAAGACAGTTGGGTTTCAGTTGCACAAGATCTTGATTGTGTCGAGAACGATGAAAACTCTTTGAAAAATTGCATATGCTTCTGAGCAGGTATCGCCAAGCTTTTCACGAAATTTGATGCGCATTCTCTGCTGAAATTTCTCTGTCATAGTCAATGCGACGATCACTCACTACAGACCTTCCTTCCAAGCACTGCTGTAAACGGCGGAAGGAAGTGAGCTAGAACGTTAAAACCCAGTGTGCATGCAGGGCAGATTTCAATAGCAATCTGTGCCAAGGCGGCTTTATTCACCGTGCTTTAGCTTTGTTACTATGGCAACGGTACGTATACTGATTAACCTTTCCACGTACATATATATATATATATATATATATATATATATATATACATATACTTCGTTTTTGTATCTGGTTTGCAAGATTCTTTGTGTGAATACGTATGCTGAAACACATTTTGTTGTGCCTAGGGAGAGTCATCCTGCCTTAATACCTAACATGCTCACCGGTTCAATTTTCACTCATTTACTATATTTTTGTGGCTTCCAAATTGTACATCCCCCACACACAAACACAAAAACACATACATATATATATTTATACATATATATATATATATACATATATATATATATATATATATATAGAGAGAGAGAGAGAGAGAGAGAGAGAGA
>NC_068982.1:179128045-179135514 GCF_001194135.2 Octopus bimaculoides | reverse complement strand
TGTGTGTGTGTGTGTGTGTGTGTGTGTGTGTTTGTGTGTGTGTGTGTGTGTGTGTATGTGTGTGTGTGTATACATGTATGTATGTATGTATGCATGTATGTATGTATATTTATACATATATATACAATAATTGGAGCACTAGGTTTTCTTAGTATATGCTTAAAGGAGAATTTGTATAAACTGGGGTTTTAAGAATTCGACCGGCTGATTCGTACATTACAAGAGTAATATGTGAGTGGAACAACAAAAATATGTAAGATTTTTCTCATGTTCCAAATGTGAATTTGTCTGTGTTAACTACAACCCAAAGCCTTGAGTCTTTGTTGGAAACCGGCTCCCTCCTCAGTGGAAGACTAATTAAAAAATAGAAGCTACATACATGCATACACACATACATACATACATACACACATACATACATACATACATACATACATACATACATACATAGAAGAGTACACGTGTGCAATTTATTATAACTGAAGCTTTGCAGTTTTTTCTGAAACGTTTCATTTCATTCTGTCAGACGAGTGTAGCTTGATTTTATAGAAATATTTGAAAGTGAACAGCAATCTCACTTGTTACTGGCAATAAAGGAATGAATAGTTTTTACAGATCACGGCCGTATTTCAAATTATTATACAATGTGAATTTACAATTTATGTGTATATAAATTTGAGGTTAAAAAATAAATTATTGACTACATCCCTGTCAGCCACGCAGTAAACAAACAAATTGATTGTATGTTTTTTAGCCTTTTGGTTTTAAATTTCTCTAATTGACTCGGAAATTAAGATGGCAAAATGATACTAAATCTGATTTATGAGATACTGTTAATATTAGGCAAAAAGTGCATTACTCGCACTTATTATTGGGATGTCAATCATTGGTGAGAAATAAGGATAGAGTGGTGGTGGCATTATCAAAACGGAGACCTGGTATGAATGCTAGCAAAAGAGTGAATTGTAGTATACAGGATGTCCCAAAAAGATGTACTCACTCGTTGACTTCCCAGTACTCATGCATTTTGTGTTCAAGTAGATGTTTATTGATATACATACAATCCTGAAAGGTTAAATTAAATTCAGGAAAATAAATTGTTGTAGAAACGATTATTTATAGTCATTTAGAATTATTTAATGTTCTCTCTCATTCCTGCGTGTTCGCAAATATTCAAACTGCCTTCCTTCATTTTCCAAACAAAACTGATAACGTCCAACAATAGATTCGACAACATTGCCAAACATTTGATTTGGAATTGCAAGATATTGTATTCGAATTTCATTTTTCAAATCATCAATTGTCACTGGTTTAGCAGCGTAAACCTTATCTTTGAGATGTCCCTATAAGAGAAAATCCATCGGCGTGAGGTCTGGGGAACGTGCAGGAAATTCAATGCTACCTCTCATCCCAATCCATTTCTTTGGATTTGTTGCATCGAGGTAAGCCCGTACAAAAAACAATACATTAGTAATCGTCTGTCAAAGATTGAGTACATCTTTATGGGACACCCTGTAGTATTACAGGCAACTATAGCAGTTTACGATGGCAACCATTATCCGCATTCTCGCCAATGCCTTCTTTAGATTGGCCGCCCTACCTTCAGCACTCGCGTACACTTGAGATTATGTAACAGAGGTTTTACCTTGAATCGTTTCAGCTTTCGTTCTTTTGATACAGTATGAACATGGCCACTCCGCTGTCAGAGTACACCAAGGAAGAACACACATCAATGATCTTTCTTGTCTGAAGGTGTGCCAGGGGCTAAAATCCATCGTAGCCTCTCAGTACAATACAGAAACGGCGCTGCCCTGCTTAGAATCGCGTAGGAGTTGATCTACAAGTGTTGAATTGACCGAACAGGTGTGAACGACGAAGAGAGTGTAGGTGCCCATCGACCTCCATCACTAACGTGAAAATTCAACAAGCTCAAGTGTCCATCTTAGAGATGACATGTTTTCTGCAGACTTAGTTCTGCATACGATAACCATCCACGATATGCTTTGCCTCCGTGCAAAATGGGTACCGAGAGATCTTACCAAAGTGTATAAACGCAATCGTGAGATCTGTCAACGCTTACACGTTCGCTAAAAGACGATGAAGGCGAAGCTCCCTTTATTTTTTTAATGCACCGACTTGAAGAGACAGATCTACCCCAGGACTTACTGTTTAAAGCCTGGTATATATTCTATCAGTCTCTTTTGCCGAGCCGTTAAGATACGGGGACGTAAACACAAAAACACCGGTTGTTGAGCGCTGGTGGGAGACAAAAACAGATATCAAGACACGCACACATTGATAAACACACACAAATATATTTACATAGGACTGGATTCTTTCAGTTTCTGTCTACCAGGGCTTTGGTCTGCATAAGGCTATAATAGAAGACATTTCCCAAACGTGCCACACAGTGGGATTGAACCCCAAACTATGTGGTTCTATAAAATAGAAATTTAATTATTTTTAAATCTCTCAAAGAGAAATATACAGTAGCAGTACCATAAAATAATGACGCTTTGCCAACATAATTTGGCAGTCCCGGGGTGGGAGGAATATTACTGTTATTTAGCTTCAGGAAACATCGTTTCCAGCTGGTAACACGACACAAAAAATTCTGTCCTTATATTTTCGAACGAGGGAGATAGAGTAGTTCCACCCAGCGCAACTTTGTATCCACAGATTAGTTTCTGGGTTACTGCCCTTTATCAGCTTTTAGTAGCTTGGTTGGCTGGATGTCGCCACTGAACAGCTGTCAAAAATGTATATAGATTTAAAAGTGATACACAACAGATCTACAAAATAAAAATTTTATTATTTCTAAATCTCTCAAAGAGAGATATACAGTAACAGCACCATAAAGTAATGACTTTTTGCCAACATAATGTGGCAGTCCCAGGATGGGACGAATGCTATTATTATTTAGCCCCAGGAAAGATCGTTTCCATTTGGCAATACGACACAGGGGGCTTGAGGTTGCCTGAAACCCAATCAAACTGTTTTAAAAAATAAATGTAACTCCGGCTAAATGGGTTCAGTGCCCATTTCTTTCATATGTACACTCCACTCATTCATGTGGGTGTGGGTGTGGGTGTGTGTGTATGTATGTATGTGTGTGTGTGTGTCTGTCTATCTGTCTGTCTGTATCTGTGTGCATGTGTCTGTGTTTGTGTGTGTGTCTGTGTAAGTCTGTGTTGTGTGAAGGCGCTCAATGGTTAGAGCGTCGGGCTCACGTGCATTATGTAGTGAGTTCGATTCCCCGACCGGGCTGTGTGTTGTGTTCTTGCGCGAGGCACTTTATTTCATGTTGCTCCAGTTCACTCAGCAGTAGAAATGAGTTTCGGTGTCACTGATGCCAGGTTGTATCGGCCTTTTCCTTACCCTTGGATAACATTGGCTGTGTGGAGAGGGGAGGCTGGTCTTCCATAAACAACCAAGCCCGGACTTGTGCCTCGGAGGGTAACTTTCTAGGTGCAGTCTCATGGACATTCATATATATATTTGTTCATATACGAGCGAGCCGACTGCCTAATATCCATAGCCGTTGCCTATTGAAAGACTACTAAAGGATCGCAACTCTTAGAACACCTGATGATGTATTGCTTTTAATGTTGTTCTTTCACATTGTTCAGTTTAATCGTCTAGTGACGGAAGATATTTCCGACATTATTATGCCGATTCTGGAGGCCTTCGAAGCCTGGAAATAATTTGGTTCTTAATTTAGTCCATAATGTATTACATGTAAAGGAACTATAGAGATCAAGACGGACAGATATTTTGACATACTGAATAACATGTAGAATATATTCATGCTTGATGATTTTGTAGTCATTCCTCTGAACGGTGTGTTTTGGGTTCTCTGACGAGGGACTACTTACTTTTATGCAGAACCTTATTTTTCCTAAGGAATTCCAACGTAACATTCAGAACGGTAATGGTTTGCAAATATCTTCATGCTAGCTTCGTTCATATTTTCAAGAACAGATTTAAAGGTCATAGTATAGTCATTCTGTTGATGTAACATTTTGTGACTATCAAATTTTATTTCCCCTGAAGCACACAGGCGTTGTTGTAAGAATCTCCCCTATTTATTTTCGTTCGTTACCCATGAAATATATCTGTAGATGCTTAGGATCAACACCTGGAAATGAAATAAGTACCCTGAGCGATAATACGTATAATGTTGTATCTGTTCTGCATAATAAACACTAATAACTCCAAAGAATGAATTTGGAAGCAAGAGTTCTGCCATCTTGCTTTAGAAACAAAGACATGTGATTCTACTGCACTTCCTTTCAACAATTGCTTAAGTAGATCTAAACCTATTGATACAGGTTGTATTGTACATTTAGCATATCATTTCAGAACTAGATATTTTGATCAACTTCATAATTTTTCGCTCCACAGTACTCGCACATTAGAAATATTCAAACAATCAATAAATGCATAATCTGAGCTTTACTGCATTCAAATACTTCCCTGACACCAAGTTCCCAATTTTCCCGCCTTAGTTTCTATTTCCTGTCTCGACAATTTAAAGACGATTCTTTCTTTTCTTTTTACTTACCTTTTATTTGATAAGTTAAATATATAACCAACTAAATAATCGATTGTTAATATTTTGGTTATACAATCAATCGATTATTTGTCAAAATGCCTTGGAAAACAAACAACTGATTGAACACATGAAACAAAAGATCTATTATTTAGGTGGTTAGATATTTGACCGATTGACAAACCATAAAGAAGTGATATTGAATAAGTGCATATTATTATTATTATTGGTGTAATGATCCTTCCAAGACACAACGAGATTTGTTCCAGAACACGAATTCACAGTATGTATCTTGCAAACCAAATACACAACGGAAGTAATTTGTTGTTTGCTTGATAAAAACCTTTAAACCGTTTTGGAACAAACAATTTGTTCTAATATGTACAAGAAATTGATCAACATGTAATGCTTTAAAGATACACAAAAACTGTTTAAAACCTACTTTGAATATTTATAATTCATAGAAATTATCAATTTAAAAATATGGTTGATGAGGAATCATACAATATTATCGTTTAAGTTATTCATGGAAACAACTTATTGATCTTATCTTTTATGTAGTGCCTTTAGAGAAAGCAACAGAAAAGACTGATAACAGATGGACAGATTACTATATTATATACTCCAGACTTCAGCAGCTGGACCAACTCAGAGCTAAAGCTGAAACACTAACATGTATATGTACAACATAAACGGCAAATGGTCAATAAATTATTTGCCAGATTCAATGCGATTGCTCCGATCTTTATTAAAGTCATCAACACACAAGATCAGGAGGACGGCTACTGGAGATATGTATGGAAAAGAAATGATGAGTTCATCAAGCAATTGTATGGTGAAAAGAACTCGAGCTAGGATACCCAGCAAAATCAGTATGAAATAGACGGCAAAATACAGGAAGTATTTCTACAGAGAATGCTAAACAGAAAATTCCCAAGCCCAGACTTCATATCAGGCTACTAGCTGAAGAATTTCAGCTTTTATCAGCAAGATCTTATACTGTTATATGGAGAAAGTACCAAGGGCACACAAGAATTGTTCCAATTGTTATCAATTGCAACTATTCTCCTCATCCCCAAGAATAGTCAAACCACCCTTGCTAAAGATTATCGTCCAATATCCTGCCAGAACAGCATATACAAATTACACACTGGGTGTTTCAATCTTTGCTGGCAAGATCATTGTGCTACCAACATTATAACATCTGAGAAAACCGGAAAAAAAGAAGGAACTGTGGGGATGCATACCGCAGCTAATTAACAAAATGATACGGGAAAACATAAGATCTCAGGAACTTAACTATAGAATGGTTGGACTACTAGAAGGCTTTTGATAGTATCCCACATGGTTGGATTATCAGGACCTTACAGTTAGCCAAAGTCTCATGACTAGTTGTGATAGCTATTGAGAACCTGACCAAGACTTGGTACACCACTTTGCTCCTTGGAATTGATAAGAAGCAAATTGTGTCGATTACCAAAAAGTTAGCTTTCAGGGTGATAGCCTGTCTGCGTTCCTCTTCATACGCTCATTAAATCCACTATCATATCTGCTCACAAAATGTAGTGGCCATAGAAATGGATCAAGACGTGTCTCACATGTTTTCGTTGTCGACGATCTGAAAAGGTATTGGCCAATTATCAAAAAAGCAATTGAACTTCATTATCCACTTTTCTACAGACATTAGAATGCAATTGGATGATTCCAAATGTGCATTTTTTACAATGAAACAGGGACACGTTGTGACCTGCTTTCAAAAACCTGAAAATGAACGACTTGACAATACAATATCTACAGTGAGTTAACAATTATAGGTATCTTGGCCAAGAAGAAAATGTCAGATATGATGGACGCATAAATAAGGAGAGGACCAGGAATAAACACCTCAGGAAAGTAGAGAGAATACAGTCCTTTCTCAGGTTACCAAATGCATATTGCCTACAGCTCCTTTGCTGTGCTTGTCTTCACATCTACGTTTGGCCTTCAGAACAGTTCACTTTAAGAAATCAAGAGATAGATGTTCGCATTTTCAAGCTGCTCAATGTGAGGAGAACTTCAACATCAATGAAGATATATACAGGCTATACTTCCCATGCAAAGATGGCGGCTGTGGTCTCAAATCTGTATTGACATCATATGAAGCACGTATTGTTACGCTGAAACGGCAGCAGCAGAGGAAAGAGGTCAATAACTATCTTGCCTATGTTTGCAACCAATAAAATCAATAACATAATTTGAGGAGGTATGAAATAAGCAGAGATATATATCTTTTCTCAAGGAGCATTAGTAAAATCTATCAAACTCAATGGAGCAGTTCACAGCGAAGATATTGCATAGATACGTGGCACGAAAATTCGAGCCATGGAAGAGAGTGATCATTTCAAGAGCTTAGCATAGAGTACCGACAAGCTTATGACGCCCCACGTTCAATTTCAAATCTACCTTCATACAGTTCAATAACAAGAGATCCCCACTAACTACCTACAGCATAAGAGGAAGAAAACAATCTTTTATACTCTAGGCACAAGGACCGAATTTTTTTTTTTGGCGGGTGGGGGCAACTGGTACTTAATTTATCGACCCCGAAAGGATGAAAGGCAAAGTCGACTTCGGTGAATTTGAACACAGAACGTAAAGACAGACGAAAAGACGCAGGAAACAATGACAGACAACAAATGTAGGCAGTACAAGACCAAGACTGAAGACATCAACCATATTATTGCCAACTGTGAGAGAATGTCTTCTAGATATGACTTTTATCAAATTTGTTGGTGCTTACACAAAATGATAAAATGAATACTAATTTTGGAAAGAAAAGCATTTATTGATTTAAAATAAATTAAATAAAACAAATTTCTCATTTGTATATTTGCAATAAATATATGTTATTAATTTTCTAAATTTTATCAACATAATC
>NC_068982.1:179125201-179126508 GCF_001194135.2 Octopus bimaculoides | reverse complement strand
TATATATACTTAAATATATCAATATATGTATGTACCTATCTATGTATTTATATATGCAAATCTGTAAATTTGTGTGAATATATACGTCTGTATGTGTATACCTTTGTATACCTAACCCTAGCGCACAACCATAAATGTAAGAATGTGAATGAATATATGAATATGGATACTGGAGTGAGCTTTGCAGAATTCTTTTCTGATTGTTCTCGTATCTCGTATTGCAAAACATAATAGCATTTCCGGTTTTAGGTATCAGTAATTTTTCGAATATCTAGTGACCATTGTTTATTTTTTATTTATTTTTTTTTTTGGTCTTTTTTCCCCACCCTTTGCAGCTGAAGTTTCGATGGAGTGGCTTATCTTTGTCACTCAACAACAGGAAAACCTTTTATCAGGGACAAAGAATTGTGTGGTCGATATATTTGATGAACATAATTTCAAACAAACTTCAGGGCTTGATAAGCAACAGTAAATCCACAAATAGCATCAATGAATGTAAAAAAAACAAAACAAAAGAAAATATCGACTCTACCACTATTACTGCCACCACCGAAGTTCCTCCTACTATTTCCTCTAGCAAAACTATTACAACTACTACCACTGTCACTACTACAAATGCTATCACTGCTACTACTATAACTACCGGAACCACTATCATCGCACCTACAACTACTGAAGTTACTACAACCACCACAACTACTAGACCTAAAGCTGAACACTATCAACGCTTCCAAAATGAACGCATATATTACTAGTCTGATACTACTATCGCAGAAATCCATTATTAACACCACTCACCTCTATCACAACCAGTATGATCAGTATTTCCTGTTATATATCTGCTACTATTCACATGTATTTCCATTATAATCACCTAAAAGATATGATTAACACTCTAAATCTACTACAACGATTACTACTACTCTTACTACAGACATTGCTACGGCTGATATATTGGGAATTCCTGCTATTACACCAACATATACTATTGTTATTTATAGCTGCTGGAATTGTTGATATTACTAAAGATAATATCAGCTACAGTGATAATAGCACCACTACCAGTCCTACACCCACTACCATGAAGAACAAAAAATAAATACCAATCAACAAGAGCAAAGACAGCAACAACGACAACGACAATAACAATACTCTTTTCTCTCTATCACATGACTTTGTAAATGAACAAAGTGCTGTGTTTATTTTAATGGCCTACGATTGTATATTGTGCGTTTTTCTGCCCTAAATGTCAGGAAGACACTCGGCAAGAAAAGGAAATGAAATTGAAAGATAATAATAATAATAAT
>NC_068982.1:179122289-179123985 GCF_001194135.2 Octopus bimaculoides | reverse complement strand
TAATAATAATAATAATAATAATAATAATAATAATAATAATAATAATGATGATAATGATAATGATAATAATAATAATAATAATGATAATAATAATAATAATAATAATAATAATAATAATAATAATAATAATAATAATAATGATAATGATAATAATGATAATAATTAACAGAACCCATAACAAAACTAACCAAGAGAGAAAGAACGGTAGACGGATAATCATAAATACTATAAAATAGTTGATTTATGAGTTACACACATACACTACTATACAACATCACTCCAAAAACATAAAAAGAATAAACTCATACTCTAAATACCCAACAAAATGAACAAAACCCACAACATGTACCATAGAAGGCCGATAACTGATGGAAGAACACAACCTGCGCTGCACAAAACCACACTCAATATAAAAATTAATACAACAGAAGACTCAAACCAAACCCCTAACAAAAAGTTATTTTTTAATCTAAAATATAATATACTCTCCTTCATTTTCTTCAATGCTCTTTCATCTATGTGGTAGGCAAAGAAGAGCACACATTCACTCTCTGTGCCCGATTAGACTCGGTTAGTTTGTGAGGAACCCATTGACCCAATTTGCTGACTTTTCCGATGGCATACAGGTGTCGATGAATGGTTGAATGACCAAATCTACGATGAAATTTTGTTCCACCAGGTCTTGCAGGACGTCCTTGTCGAGCTCCACGGATCTTGCAGAATGAGGCTCGTCTTCCAGAATGAGGCTGTAGTTTCTGGTTCGGAATTTTTAAAACCACCATTGACACTGGCTTACGCTTATTGTCCGATCCCCATATACTGCATTAATGTTCCTCGCACTTTCCGTTGCGTTGCTGCCTTTATTGAACACATACAGCAAAATATGCCGAATATTCTCCTTTGTCACTTCCATTATAGCATTGAAAAATATAACTGTTAAAATCGAACTGCACTCTTCAAAACTTGCACTAAAAATACGGACATATTCAAATTACTACCTGTTTTTAATAGTAAGTTGATGCAGGTAGTTTATACCGTTCCCCTCCGACTTTTAGTTCATGCAATTGAAAAAATTGCATTATTTATGGGATGACCCAATGCATTAGAAGTTTGTTATAATAGTAATTTCATTATAAGATGATAGTCAGACGTTAAGATGACAGTAAAATGTGTTTATTATTAGTAGTAGTGTTATTATTATTATAATTATTATTATTATTGCAGACGTGCAAAAGATTGTTTTAACTAATATGTCACACGTATTGAGAGGAGCAATATTACCGAGAATCTTTTACTTTTTTTTCCTTCTTTTCTTTGTTTTCATCTTTTTTTCGTTCTTTTCCCATTTTTGATATTTTTTCTTTCCTTTGTCTTCCTTTCTTCCTTTTTTCTACCACATGACTTGGTGTGTTTATTCTAATGGCCTTATAATGTATGCAGCGACTTTGTTTTAGGTGCCGGGAAGACATACAGCAAGAAATAGAAACAAAACTGAATGAAGATGATGATGATGATAATAATAATAATAATAATAATAATAATAATAATAATAATAATAATAATAATAATAATAATAATAATAATAATAATAATAATTAATGATAATAATAATAATAATAATAATAATAATAATAATAATAACAATAATAATAATAATAATAATAACATAGAGCACTCAATGAACAAATGGCAGACA
>NC_068982.1:179119728-179120907 GCF_001194135.2 Octopus bimaculoides | reverse complement strand
AAAATGCTTTCTAATTGATGTATCAATACCAGCAGATGACAACGTTTCTCTAAAAGAAATGGAAAAACTTTCAAAATACAAAGACCTGGAAATAGAGATAACTCGAATGTGGAATCTAAAAACAGAAACAATTCCTATCATAGTAGGTGCCTTAGGTATAATAAAAAAATATTCAGACAAATACATAACAAAAATAGCAGGACTTACAAATATATATAACATACAGAAAATTGCACTACTGGGTACTGCACACATTCTACGCAAAACACTTTCAATACAGTAAACATAAGAGCACCACAGCAAACCACAGCACATACCCAAGGCGCACAGAGCTGCGCTCGGTAGTGAAGTGAAAGCACGTTATAAAAATAAAACTACTGAACAATAATAATAATAATAACAGCTATACAAGAGTAGGCCATGAAACGAATTTGTTTAAGACAACAATTGATTAAACTCACCTAGCAGCAAACGCTGCAGTATGTTAGCACAAAAGGGATATAAACTAATCATGACTGTGCCGTTAACGGTGTGCCTGAAATGTTAAACAATTTTGTAAAGCGAAGTGACGGGAGAGTGGTGTGAACACGGGCCACAAGCATTCATGGGGAGTAATAACAGGATTTATGGAACTAAGTTATAGATATTGATCATACTTTTGAAACAAGGAGACCAGATATAATGGTAGGAACATACACTTAATGCACTTAATATTTAATGTTAATACTTAAAACATAATTAAATAAAAAAATAAATAATTTGGCAACGTGCCTGAACACAGACGAGTTTTCCCAGTATTAAGTTTTCAGTTATAATATTCTTACCTGCACGATCAATGAATTACTACAACTAAAGAAAAAGAATAGTGATTTCATTTATAAGATACTACTCAAAATCTGGCGGTCAAAGATTATATTTGCCACAAATACACTGAAGTGTGTCTTGAGGCAACTAGAATTAATAATATATTAACTGTTGGATTACAAAAGCATCTGGTAGAAATAATGGAAGACTAATGCATATAGCTTCAAAATACGAAAGCAACAAATAAACAAATATAAAAGACATACGTAGAAATGTGAAACAGCAGAAATTGGAAAAAGCTAAAATTAACTTTTACACACACACACACACACACACACACACACACACACACACACACACACACACACACACACA
>NC_068982.1:179111141-179119456 GCF_001194135.2 Octopus bimaculoides | reverse complement strand
TATATATATATATATATATATATATATCCTGATAAGCTGATTCTCTGACACTAATCAGTGTGGAGAAAATAAAAAGAATTGCAACACTTGCTGAATTGCCTAGAACTCAGAGCTTAGACCAAAGTAAGAATTTTGGTTACACCACAGAATCAAAGCTTCCCTACCGAAAAAAGCACTAGACACAAGTAATTGAGTAACAGTAGGATATGTAGGTGGAGAAGGAAATATAAGCGCATTATCTTGACTGTTCTGAGAAGATATACTTGTAGACAGAGATGGGGTTTTCATGCACAGGAAATTAAAACACCGACAGAAAAATGTTGGTAGAAATATAAATCAAAATTAGTCTCAAAGTTTGACAAGTAGCCAATATGTGTCAATCCACATAGACAGCATTCAAGGTTAATCGTCCGGATATTCCAATCAAAGAGGACCTTCCAATCGAATTAGAAATCGAAACAGGATGAAATGTATCCTTGATAGAAAGAGAAGTTATGGAAACGTAATAGCCTGGAAATATACGTAACAGGAACAACCGTTATAATTTTAATTGCACTGCGAATTATTAAAACAATACAAAGTGAAAATCTTATGACTTACAAATATATACAAACATACTGAAAATAGCACTACTAAGAGCTGCACATATATGACGTAGAGTATTTGCAGTATGAAGAAAATACAAAATTAAAAGAAAACATTCTGTGTAGGCAAGGCCTGCAGAACTACCCTCGATTTTGCAGTTAAAATTTGGGAATAAAAAAGAGACTACTGAATAAATAATAAGGGCACAAGGCTTGAAATTTTAGGAGAGGACGCTATTCAATTATATCAGCCTCAGGGTTGGACTGGTATATATTTTATCGAACCCGAAGGGAGGGACGTAAAATCAATCTCAGAACATAATGAGTAGAGAAATAACGCTAAGTATTGTTTTTCCAACAATGATAATAGTTATAATAATCCTTTCTTCTATAGACACAAGGTCTAAAATTTGGGGGTTGGAGATAGTCGATTACATTGACTAAAGTACACAACTGGTACTTATTTTATCAACCCCGAAAGGATGAAAGGTAAAGTCGGCCTCGGCGGAATTTGAAGTCAGAACATTAAAGACGGACGAGATACCAACAAAAATTTCACCCGGCGTACTAACAACTCTGCTAGCTCGCTGCTTTAATAAAGTTATAACAATCCTTTCTACTATAGGCAGAAGGCCTGAAATATGGGGGGAGAGGCCAGTCGATTAGATCGACCCATCGACCCCGAAGGATAGAAAGCAAAGTCGACCTCGGCAGAATTTGAATTCAGAACGTAGCGACAGACGAAATACCACTAAGCAGTACCCCGGCGTACTAAGGATTTTGACAACTCGCCGCCTCAAATAATAGTTATAATAATAATGGTCTCTTTCCCCAATTTTAATGATTTCCATTAACCATGAATATCCCTATTAACCTCCAGATTTCTGGTATAGTCTCCATGCTGTACTAAATTGCTATTTCCAGAAATATGAAACTTGTGAAAATTTTTCTCAAAACAACACAGCCCACTCAATGCATATTCGTCACAATCAACAAATTACTCTTTCCTGCTCTAGGCAAAGGCCTGAAATTTTGGGGTTGGGGGCCAGTCGATTAGATCGACCCCAGTACTCAACTGGTATTTAATTTATCGGCTCCGAAAGGCAAAGTCGACCTCGACGGAATTTGAACTCAGTACGTAAAGACAGACGAAATACCGCTAAGCATTTCTGCCAGCTCGCCGCCTTCCGATCAACTCATTATTATAAAGCAGCTGATGGAAGTTATATTCTGCAAAAGTAACTCCCAATACTGCTACGCATCTTACACAATACGTACTCTACTCAATCACCACCCAATGTTATAATTGTGCAGAGGACGAAGATGCTAAATTTAAATACCCAGTTTATTTCTAGTTAAGTAATTTCTCTGCTAAAGAGAGAATTTCTCAAACGCTGTGAGTTATTACCAAGAGAACAATCGTCTGGCGTTTGTATGACGTATTTGTAAGGAAATTATTTTATACAGCACTAGCGCATTGCATACGTTTAATAAATGAAAGAGAAACAATATTGAATTCAAATTTTTGCACAACGTCTGCAATTTCGGGTGAGTGGATAAGTTGATTACATTGACCCAGTGTTCAACTAGTACTTATTTTATCGATCTCGAAAGGATGCAAGGCAAAGTCGACCTCAGTGGAGTTTGACCTCAGAACGTAAAGATGGACGAAATGCCGCTAAGCATTTTGCCCAGCGTGCTAACGATTCTAGGAGATCATTTCCTTAAAAGGAAAAATAATATTGATATAAAAGGTGCATTTAATCAAAATGCATCATCTACTTTCATACAACACATTGATGTATTTTCTTTAAAGAGTGAATTTAGTTTGTGAAGCAGTTGATGCATAGAGAAAATTGAGACAGGTATGTAGATCTTTTAAAATGAGTTGCTCATTTCAAGATTGGAAGAAAAAGTATGAATTTACATTCTCACTGTCTGTCTACCCCCCCCCCCTCTCTTCTCTCTCCCCCTCTTTTCATTTCTCTATACAATGAGACATGTGTACGCGCGCGCGCACAAACACACGCAGATACATTCTTACAAAATTGATAGCAGTATTATTTGTGTTTCTGTCTCTCAGTATGCAAAAATGAATGTACACAGATAAACACATATTTCTCAACACGATCGTTCAAAATATTTAGATACATTAAAAAGCTACACTTTTTAAAATAAGAATGATTTTTTTTTTCCATAGTCGTATCTTAAAATGGTAATTAAGCGTTTTTAACGATCCCGCTAGGAAATGTATATTTGTGTAAATACGCACACATGCATAGTCAGACAAACAGATAATACTGCTCGCATATTCGCGTACATCTTCCTGCGTGTATGTGTATATGTGTGTCGTTATGAATACAAATGAAAACAGGTAGAGAGGGAGAGTGTGCACACACGAGAAAGAGAGGGGGAAGAGAGCAAGAGAGAGAACAAGTGAGGGAGATAGAAAGAGAAATGCAGACAGATTCAACAGTGTAGAGGCGTGTGTCTATATACATGCATATATACATACACAAGGAGAGAGAGAGAGAGAGGGAGAGAGAGAGAGAGAGAGAGAGAGAAGGAAGGGAGAAATTCTAAACCAAACCGGAAATGTTCTTATAGACGAACAGATTTCGCAAAAATTATAATCATTACCTTCTAAATTACCAAGAGAGTTCCTGTTGCAATCCCTATTGTATTTATGGTGCACATTCACAGCTAGAAGGTCAGGATATGAGAAGCAACCAATAGCTACTTTAAGGCAGCAAAAGTTCATTTGATTGCGACTATTATAGCAGTAGCTTTGCTAACGATGATGTTCGTTTTCACCCATTCGTCATACAAACGTAATCAACATTTACATGCTTATTGCACCTACAGATTTGTTTCTTTTAATGATATCGAACATATCTGGCTCAACTTCAGATATTCTCTCTGTTAAACCAGTCAGAGTGCAGTATTATTGTATCAATTCTTATACAGTTTAAGGGTTAATGGTTGGTATTTTCTCATTTTTACTGGCTTTATTTCTGTGACAGCCGTGTCAATAATCCATATATTCTTTCGAAGATTAACTTATAAAATTGAATCGACTATTTTAGAAATAGTAGATTTATGAATATAATTTCCAGTGCTCCCTTTAATCTGCCTGGTTTTACAATGCTGAATTTTTCCCATAAATCATTTTTACTAGAAAACATCAATACACTGTTATGCATTTTGACATATTCGGCTTCAATATTAAACAATAAAACAAAGCGGCGAGCTGGCAGAAACATCAGCACGCCGGGCGAAATGCTTAGCGGGATTTCGTCTGTCTCTTTTTCTGAGTTCAAATTCTGCTGAAGTTGACTTTGCTTTCCATCCTTTCGGGGGTCGATAAATTAAGTACCAGTTACGTACTGGGGTCGATCTGATTGACTGTTCCCCTTCCCCCAAAATTTCAGTCTTTGTACCTGTAGAAAAGAATATTAAACATCATTTGATGACCTGGTTTACTATTTTCTTGCTAAGCCTGCACAAAGCTGCAATCATTTCCGAGCTCTCTCTAAAAAGATATTATCTTCTATCAACAACTAGGCTTTCGATTTTTTCTCTTTTTTTTCTTTTTTAAAGTATATCAGAGAAGGTCAGTGATCTTGTATGTAGTAAGTTTATCAAAGAACTACCAATGGTTTTGTATGTAGGAAATTAATGCAGATTAAGAAATACTGTTAATGTAATGTTTGAATCTCCGGGAACAAATAACATGTTTGTTTGTGCGCTTGGTGATTACATTACTTTTAATCAACCAGCTACCTTTCTTTTGTATTCAGTGAAGATGTTTGCATGTATATCAGTAGGTCTGTCGCAGATTTTGCAAACAAAACTCACACACAAAATATCAAAACATAACATCATGCCGACACATTTACGCAGATGTATTATAGAACATATTTATCAAATGGATATCCATGCCAATAATAACAAGTGTAGAAAATAGGGCACATTAAGTGTTTAATTAATATGGGTTCACCAATAAGGTGGGTTACAAGATATTAAGTGGGTTACTACGAGAGATTAATTAATAAAGTGGATTGCAACCATAGACGCATCAATAAGATGAATTACTACATCAAATATATTAATCTCCTAATACATGATCTAATGAAATGGGTTATCGCCACCGGCATATAATGTAGGTTACTACGACAAGCCAAGGAGTCAAGCAGTAAAATACATGTAAATTTAGATAAGAAAATCAGCATTATAACGTTGTATTGACCCGGGAGAATTTAAATCAATCTAAATTCTGAATATCCCCCTAAATTTTCGAATGATATTGTTTCACCAAAACTTTCTATTATTTTAGCTTCTTTTATCGCTACAAATTCTTAGTAGTGGCATACGAGGTGTTTTAGTTAATTATTTTCAGTCTCAATGAAGCATTGCAATATATTTCTTGGAAATTGCATTTATTTCTCTTATTACATATACTTCTCTTTCATTTCTTCTTCTCATTATTATTATTATCATCATTCATCTTCTTTGTTCACTACATTTTTGTCTTTCTTCTTCATCGTCGTCGTCGTCATCATCATCATCATCACTACCACCACCATCATCAACATCATCATCATTATCGTTATCATCATCATAATCATCATCACCATCATCATTGTGAGAACAGTGACTGTTATATATTATAGCACTTTTACCTAATTATCAATTTGTTAACATAACGTCTGGATATTCCTATCAAGATAGACACAAAATATATGAATAAAAACAAAGTTTTTCTGATAATGTTAATAGTATATTTACTCACACAAATACATTATGTTATATTTATACTAAGATTGAAAATCATAGATATGATAAATAGAATGAAACTGAATTGAATATTGCAGTTTCATCCGACTTAATTGAGTTAGAATAATAAATTGTGTGGCTTTCTTAATATCTTTTCATTTAGCCTTTCACACATTACAATATTTTCTTTATACATTTCTCCATTTCATTATTGATTTGTTAGCCAAAGAAGAAAAAGAAAAGAAAATTCTTCCATTATTGGAATAAAAAAAAAGCAAAGAAACAAATTTCTTCTCTAAATTTATCTAAAGATGGTCCAAGTGAAGCGATCTATTCGTATGCGCCGAGAGACAGGAAATGACAGCATGCAAATTTCGCATCCAGGACAATCATAGAGAACGGCGTCTTACAAATAGGATGATGGACACAGATTTAAAGTACCGAAAATCTTGTTAGCTCAGTGACTAGATCACTTAGTTTACCATCCTTGCTCAGCTATATATAACTTTGTCGACAATTAATATAATGACTTTTGGTTTTGTTTTGTTTTGTTTTTGTTTTTTGTATTTGTTTTTTGGTCATGAAACTGAAAACCAAAGTCATATGGTATTACTATTAAGACTTATTACGAAATTTCTGGGGCTCTCTTTAAGTTAGAGTAGCTCCATATTTTCATTTTCTAAGGCACGTGAAATATCATATGAGTAACAGAGAGGGAGTTTTCGCAACTAAATTTGAGAAGCTCATTTTCTAGCTAAACCTTGTGGCTTTAAACTGGTTGATCACCGTCTCTATTCTCCCGATTGGACTCAATCTGACAATCATTTGTTCCCTAACATTAAAAAACAATTGGTTGAGAACCACTATCGCAGTGAAGATGACGTCATATCTACTGTTGGTGACATTTTTTGACCAACAGGATAAAAAGGTTCTTCACGAATGGGATCCAAGAACTCCAACACCAATAGAACTACGTGGACCATAAGAACTATGTTGAAAAAAGTCTCATTTAGTCACGTTCCACAAGAGTAACTTGTTCAGCCTATGAACTTTTCTGTTGACCCTCACATATCAGTTAATGACAAATATTTGTGCTTTCATGGTTTCCTACGAGAGAGAACTTCAGACGCTTTTTTATGTTTTTATATTTTTTTTAAGATAGCATGGATCCACCGTGACTGCTTCAAGCGTCAGCAATCATTTCACTATGTAAGTACATTAAATAGTATGAACTTTTTACTGGAAGTCAGAGAAATATTAAGAAACTATCAAATAAAAAATTTAGTATACTTATACGCTAACACGTGTTTTCATTTTCACAGCTGTTTAATTATCAGGTTTAATGACTTTTCATAGATGTAATGCATACCTTGTATAATGTGTTTATGTTGCAGATTTATGATGTCGGATTATTTTCAAAGAGGGAGGTGCTGATAGATTTAACAGTAAAGTAGTTGTTATGTATTTTTCTGTGAATGCCATATAAAATATAAACGTAGAGAACAACTAACTTCGCAGAAAAGAGCAGAAAATGATTAATATATTGCTTATCTCTCTTTCTCAAACAACTATGTAATGATTGATTAGTTTATTTTTTTATTTTTTTACAAACATATTCAAAAAATTTACTTCATTATTATCAGTAGAACTATTACATTACTTTAAATAACACGTCACTAATCTTGAGTAACCATGGAAACAACTGCGTAAACATATTTGTAGAATATTGCTAAGTCAATTAAATTGTAGTCATTGCTGCTTTTAAAAATAAATCACAATAGTAAAATAGATTTTCATCTCGTTTTCTAAATAGTTTCCGAAGTAGTAAATTTAAAAGAATGTTTTGTAGATATTACTATTTTTCCATATATTTGCATTAGAATTTGTTCACTGTTGCAATGGCTTTTGTTTGATTGAACATGGACTTCCTTTTATAGGCAAGGTATTATAATACATTGATGTTATTTATTATATCCAACACATGTCTCCTACCCTTTGTAGCCCCAGGTCACCTAATGACTCATGGTTACTTTTTATAAACTCCAGCGGGATTTAAAATCAGAGTCCAGAGAGACTAAACAGATTCTACAAGGCACTTCGTTTGACCTCTAACAGTTCTAAGTACTCATTTGGCAGAGTGCAATATGATCGTGTATTTATAACTGGCCATCATCATGCAGCTGGAATGTGAACTCAAATGGCAAGGAAATGTAACAGATATCACACGATAGTTCGTTCAATGCTATACCATATCCTACCAATCCATCACAAGCCCTGGCACTTTAATTATCGACATTGTGAGAATAAATGGCAAAGTTAACCTAAGTAGAATTGCAGCCTAGAGTGCAGGGATATGTATTCTTACGCTGGTTTTCAAGAAAATTATTTCCTTATAAATATACTATTTTGAAGTTCATTCTTTGCTTTAATATCTGTTCTTATTCGTCACATTAAGAAAAACATTGTTGTCGTTGATTATGTTGGTGTTGTTGTTGATAATGTTGTGATTCTTGCTCCTGTTTTTGCTACTGTTAGGACGGCGAGCTGGCAGAACCGTTAGCATGTCCGAACAAAATGCTTTGCAGCATTTCATCGGGACTTGGCATAAGTGTGTGTGTGTGTAACGTTCTTTGATATAGCCGGTCAGAGACTGATCATTGGTTTCGTACCTATAAAGAGCTTAGCTGTATAGACGATTCACCAGACTAAAATGGCTGGAGGCACATAATCTCTATACAAATGGAGCAAGGAAAGCGTCATGGTCAATGATATTTGTAAACAATAAATGACCGGTGCGAAACACTACGGGCACAGTCTTGGATGAGGCGGTGTTATCTCCCTTACATTGGTTTCACTGGTGTCAACACCGACTAGTTTCAAAATCGGTAGCAATTTCCTAGCTTCCATTTACAAATTGACTGGCCCTGTATTTTGACGATAGACAACGGATCATTA
>NC_068982.1:179107437-179109099 GCF_001194135.2 Octopus bimaculoides | reverse complement strand
TATGTAGAAACAAATATATATACATGTGCACACATATATTGATATATTTGCATATATATGTATGTACATGTGTATTTGTGTATGTATGTATGTATGTATGTATGCATTTATGTATGTATGTACATATAGACAGTAAAATATCGTGCAAATAGAATATCAGTTACAACCTGATCAGTAAAAGTAAAGAGATAGAGCAAAAGAGAATACTCTTATATGAAAATTATCCTTTAGTAAACAAACATTACAGCTTCTTGTGATTACATAGCACTGCATTAAATTGTGAAGATGGAATATCTGACAACGTTGCTGCAGGATCAGCAGTGCCCCACTACTCATGGAAAAGAGTAGAAAAAAAGTCGAACAAATACGTCAGATTTTGGGATATACAACAAATGAAATAGAGTATCATCGAGGTCTGCCTCTCAAATATATATCTACGCATGGCGTTAAAATTGAAATCTAACTGTGATATTGTAGTTGTTATACCAACGTCTGCCGGTCGTTTGGTGACAACCCATTCTTCTTCGATTAATCCTCGTCGCTCGTATCCACATCAGAATTTCACAAGATGATTAAATTTCACAAGATTATTAACATATATTTAACTAATAAATAGATCATTACTCCTTCTGTTGAAACTAAAATGTTGGAGTTGAAGATTTACCATACAGCTTATCCTTCCACATTACGAAAATAGGATCTATTCCATCTCAATCACAGATTTTTTAATCTACCTTTTTTTAGCTAAACAGTTTGAAATACTCACGTAGAACACGGTTTACTCTGAATACTCACGTAGAACATGGTTTACTCGAATACTCACGTAAAACACAGTCTACACTGAACATTTTGACAAAACGTCGTAGTTTAGAAGTTATTTCGTGTTAAAGTTGTATTTGGGAAATTTCAGCCAATCAACGACGTATATTCGGTTGAGAAAAAGCTACTGCTGTTTACGATAGTAATCGAAGAGGAACAACTAAAAGTCACCACACTGTTCGAAGAATCAACGCTATCAAAGAATCAACATCAAGAAGGAAAAAATATTATTTACATATATTTATTCGTTCGCCCGACATCGGAGTTTTATCCGCACATAAAGCGCGCCGAAGTTTAAAAGACCTAAAGAGCAACGAGTCCGCAGTTAGCTTTTTTGTTGTTGATGTATATGTAGTTTCAAAATCCATCATTTTACGACTATGAGATATATTGTTATTGTCATGATTTTATTTTACTATAATCAACAACAAACACATTTCGCCAATATAAAAGTCTTTATTAGATTAAAAATAACATTATCAAAACATGAAGGTAAAACAAATCAAATAGCGGCTTATACACAGAAAAATACGGTAATTGTAGTAGCAGTGACAAGTTCACTCGCTTGTTGCTAGTTGATAGTGTAAAAGGGAGGAAAAGAGTAAGGAATGCACGGTGCTGACTAGATGGAAGAAATAATAAAAGTAGTATCGTCTTCGCTCGCCATATGAATAGAACAGAGTGGTGAAATGTGCTAGAGATAACCCGGAAGTTGTTCCTCTTTGATTACTAACGCAAACGTCATTGATTGGTTGAAATTACCCAAATACGACAATTTTAACACAAAATAACTTCTAAAATTCGAAATTTTGTAAAGGGCGTTCAGAGTAAACCGTGTTCTAA
>NC_068982.1:179104473-179105846 GCF_001194135.2 Octopus bimaculoides | reverse complement strand
TGTATGTATTTGCCAGTTTAGCTTATGGAAACATACACACTATACATTTGGTGTTCACGTGCTTCAGATTTATTTTATATTAATTGTATTTCGGCTAGAGCTCTTTCGTCACACTTCTGTGACCTCATCACTGGTCCTTTGCTTTCTTCTTTCTTTTTTTGTGTGTCTCTCCTTACTAACGATCTGCCATTTTGTATTCTTGCTGTATGCATCTTTATTTGTGCATGCGTATACCCTTGTGTTATCTACGTTTAGTAAGTGTACGTGTGGGGGAAGGTATATGGTGTCTGCATTTTCAGTATCTCCTGTTTGTATACGTTCGTTTAATTTACTTTCATTAATTTTATGCATTTGTTTATATCTACTTACTTTGTATTTCTTTTCTTTCTTTTTTGTATTAATTTAATTTAATTTATTTTGTTTATGTGTATAGTTATCTAATTCCATTTATTTATCTGTGTATGGTGTAATCAGTTTATGGGGATCTTATTCTGTCATAGGTTGTGTGACGGGGTGCTAGTATTCCATTCTAGTTTTCTATTCAGGCTAGGTTTATCTTCTATTATGTGTGAACTTCCGTAATTTGTCTAAGCGTTGCGTCTGTTTTATGTGTGGACAAGATTTTAACTTCTATGTTGTTGAGTGAGACCCCGTGTTCTTGTTCGGCGTGCTGGTATAGAACCGATGAGCTCTTCTCTTCCTTAAGTTCCCACCAATGAACATTTACCCGCTCTCATATGCTCCGTGCTGTCTCCCCTCCGTCGTTGTCTTGTTACTGCACCGTCCCTCTGTACATCATATACTATAGACTACATCCCTAGCTTTACACTTTCCCTGTGGGCTAAATCTACATACAATACAGTTCCTAGTAGAACAGGGAGTTCTACTAAAAGGGTAGGTTCTACCGATTAGGGATTTGATAGGGTTACCTAGCCTTTCTACAACCTTAATTCTTAGCTTGTGTTTGTCTAGGGGCCCTTCTGAAATGGTACGCCAGTTCGCCTCTAGGGGAGGTGTCGACGAACATGACACTCTGGTATTTGTGGCTATCAGACCATGAGTTGGCCTTCCCTATTTTCTTCTTAGTCCTTTCAATATATATATGTTTGAATATTTCTACATGAATAGATATTGTAATTGTTAACTTTGAGTGGTTTTACTACAACTGTGGAGTCAGATATATTAGTAATTTTATTGTTAGTGACTTCGAAGATAGTAGCTTTTACTAAATCCAAGCTATACTTTACAATACTAGCATGGTTTGTCCCATCTTATTTTAAACCATTTGAAATACCGAGTTAGATAAAAGGTACAAGCAGAATATCTTTTGTTGTCTGCTGCTGTCAACTCCCCCCTCTCTCTCTCTCTCTCTC
>NC_068982.1:179094513-179104463 GCF_001194135.2 Octopus bimaculoides | reverse complement strand
TCGTTTATATTTATATAAAGGGTATTATTACAGAAAAATAACAACGCCACACAGTGGACTTCTCAAAATAACCACATTTAGTACCTAATGCGAGGAAAAACAACCAACAGAAAGCTACCAACTTTCTTTTAAATAAACTTAACTGTGTATCGACCGATTTCGCGATTACTAGAATGAATCTAGATTTCGTTCATCAGCACAGTATTGTACCAAAAATTTATATAAATAAACAGAATTCTCACCTCACCAAAAACGAACACACTACGTATTCGACAGAGTAAAGGGAATGAAGTTGATCTGTATATATTTTCATCAAAGAAGCGGGAATACTTCCGGGTTGCTTTTGGGTACACGTGTGGAGACAGGAATAAAAATTCAACATTGAATATATTCCGTGCAAATATTTGATAAATAAATTCAAAAAGGGATAAAACTCTTTTACAAGTCCACTGTGTGGCGTTGTTATTTTTCTGTAATAATGCCCTTTATATAAATATAAACGAATAATTATATTCTTGGGAATAGAAATTTCCCTTACGAATTTTTTTACACACTGGCTTCTACATGCATACATATATAGAGATAGAGAGAGGGAAGCAGTAAAGGACAGATAAATTGAGTGAGTGAGAGAGAGAGAATAAAAGAATTACTTGTATTTATTTGTTTGTATGTATGTTGATTCAATTACTAAATTAAATTTTAGAAGGTAGTAATTTGCTAAATTTTAAGTTTTATGTTGTCTTTTATCCTCTTACATTGTTTCTAATTATAGTTTCAAAACCTCTGCATATTCGTTAATTTTAAGTAGATAGCAAATCAAAATGAATTCTAAAATTCCGCTGTAATGAATTAATTAAAAACACAACGTATGCAACAGACTTTCAAAATGGCAGCATGATAAAAGATACGTTCTATTCTAACATTGCTGCAGCTCGGAGCAAATCCTCTATGTTTGATGTACCAACATTTTCAGTAATTACTTTAGTAGAAAATGTTGAAAACTAGCAATAAAACATTACTAAACCGACCTCAGTTCTTTAAATATTTTAAACCACAATTAATTCTGGCCAACAGCATATTTACTGAATTTTTAATCATATCTCTTTGATTTTCTGTTGTTACACAATTATATTTGATTAAATTTCTTCTTAGTACTACTTTTAACGTGTAAATTTAGCCTACGGTATACCTTAGCCATGTGAGAGAAACTACATAGATGGTATCCACTGGATAAAATGTATGTTGTTTTGGGTGGCAGATGTCATCCGTTTATCACTTGAAGACTACTTATGCTACTATTCCTTTGGTGTCTTTAAGAGAGGCTATTGTTAAAAATATTAGGCCAAATCTTTGAGCTGAGGATAGTTTTCACCTTCTACAATTTCTTGGTGAAAATCTTGGATACTACTTTTCTACGCCTGAACATGTCAGTCTTTGTATATGAAGAGATAATATGAGTGTGAATATATTTGTCTGTTTGTAAGAATGTGCTTACTTTGTATTGTATTTTATATGCATGTGAGGTAAGCAGTACGAGGATTTGTTTTCAGTAAATATTTAGTTTAACCTCTCTGTGTGAGTTGAAGCACATATTTTTGTATCTGTCGCTAGAAAAAGAGATCGAACGGACTAGATTCATAGCTTAACACCTCATCAGAGATTCTCTAATATCTTGACCTCAAAGAATATATTAGCACAAATTATAGCTTATTTGATTTTTATTGTGAAATATTTTTTAATTATTGATTAGTTTTTCGTTATGCCACACTGCTCCTTTCCAATGACTTCCCGCTCACCGACTGAATGTTTTCTTCTGTATTTGTTATATTCTCAAGTATATGCATGTATGTTGTATTTTTATTGCTTGATTTTCAGTCTGTCCGATTTTTATCTGGCTGAGGTTTATGAATGTGCTTGTTTGTGTGTCTATGTATGTGAGTCTGAGTTAGTGAGTGTGTATTTCTGTGTGTGTGTGAGAGAGAGAGGAAGAGAGAGAGAGAGAGAGAGAGAGAGAGGGGGGAGAGAGAGAGAGCAAGAGCGCGCGCGCGTGTATGTGTAGTTGTTGATAGTTCTGTGATTGTTCTTACTCCCGTTATCCTTTCTTTGAAAGAAGTGATGGTTTTCAGATTCCGCTTCCAACATACGTATCACTTTTGTAATCCGCTGGAACGTCTGATCTTTTGGATATATGAAAAGAATATTTATTTCAAGATTGCTTATTGATCCATGTTAATATATAATATTTTGCTAGAGTATATATGTCTGTTTCTTTTTATTGTATTCATGCAACTTTTCCTTTCTTTTCATCTATACTACAGTAGCCATTTCTTTCACATAAGCTGTAGTATTCTTTCACTGCCCAACCATATACCTTATATGGTACACCACATCCATAATTTTACAGTTCATGTGTGGTGTGGGTGTGCACAATCTGTAGTAGTTACCAGTATCTGGGGTTTTCCTACACGAAATAATACAAAACAAAATTGGCAGGTACCTTAATTTAATACTATGTAGGTCATATCTACTTAAGAAACCTTCACGTAATTTAACACCTGCAGATTGTGCAGAATCAACCTAGGTATAAACTACAACACAATCGATGAGTTGTACCACATAAGGTGCATAAAAGAGAAATTCGAAGACCACCAGGATACGTGATAGGAACGAAGAGTACTAATGTGAAAACTACAATGAAAATAGGACACAAACTGCACGTATCATTTCAAACACAATCTGAATAACACTTCTTATGGCTAGACTAATTTAATTTTCATGTTGCTTGTTAGCCAGTAGAGTAACATAATAGTCAAGATAATAATTTGAGTGTCTGAAGAGGTCATTTTTACATGAGCTTAACTTTTGCCCGGCGATGGCTTAAAAACTGTAGTTTAAGTACATTTTTCATACATACATACGTACATACATACATACATACATACATACATACATTCATACATATATATATATAGAGAGAGAGAGAGAGAGAGAGAGAGATAGATAGATAGATAGATATAGATATATATGGGTACAGAACGTCACCAAAGGCAAAATAAGAAAACAACATGAAATACGAAAACAAATGAGTTAGATACGCAAACAACGAGAGAGAAAAATGGCAAACAGGATAAGGTGTGTATATGTATGTATGGATGTATGTATATATATATATATATATATATATATATACGTATACACGCGCGCGCGCATATTACACACAAACTCCCACATACACACATGTGCATGTGTATATCATATTTTTACTAAGGACTAATACTCCCCGTTTTCCTTAAGTTTTTCTAGTATTTTAATTCCAATTTCGTTTACAGATCCTGTTAATTTTTGAATTCATAACGTATGCAATGCATTATTCATTTTTGCATTTTACAAAGTATTCAATACATTATTCATGTTGAGTAAATTCTTTTATAAACGATGTAACATTTGACAACAGTCGAGTTGTTTCAATACACAGATGTATCTTATGTAACATGCCATCTATAGATTGGAACAGCTGTACCGTTGGTAGTGTATATCTCATTAACATATGGTTACCTCATGAATATATATATGTACAGTATGTGTGTGTGTGTGTAGGTAGGTAGGTAGGTAGGTAGGTAGGTAGGTAGGTAGGTATGGATATAGATAGACAACATAGATAGGTAGGTAGAGAAATAGACAGACAGACAGACAGACAGACAGGTAAATAGACAAACAGAAATATGCCGCTTAAAGTTGCCTCGTACAGCGCTGATTCGCTATAATTCCTTAAAAATAATATTTTCATTGGGAATAAGGCGATGAGCTGACAGAATTGTGAGCACCGGGCAAAATGCTCAACAGCATCTTGTCTCTTTACATTCTGAGTTCAAATTCTGCCGAGGCCGACTTTCCTTTCGCTGTCGATAATATAAGGACGAGTCAAACACTGGGGTCGATGTAATCGATTCGGCCCCTCCTTTAAAACTGCTGGCCTCGTGCTAAAATTTGAAACCAATATTTACATCGGGATTACTCTAAATTATTTATAAATAGGATAATCATTAAAAATTTCACGTTTCATGGTTTTATTATTTTAATTTGACGCGTATATTTGTATGTCCTCATTACATGTCTTCCCTCTAACAATTATTCTCTAATAATCAGCGTACATAACGGATTGAAGTTATTGAAAAAAGTACTTGTTCATTCTAATGTGGAATCACAAGATTGCCAAGTCCTCTCTAACGTTTTCTTCTTATTTGAATATTTCGCATTGTAAAGCAACTGATTTCCGTTCATCATTTCTCGTCCTACTCGATTCCTCGTTGAAAAATTCTCCGGAAATTCTCACCGCTGTACTTAACTCTTCTTATTTTACAGCATTTCTCTCTTTTCCAATGTTGTCCCATATGATTAGCATGCTCTTCACCAACCATGTTCTCTCTTCATATCACCTGACATTCTCCTTGATACTGCAGATATTTTGTACGTTCGTGTTCAGCCACGTTAGATCATATCTGTTGAGTTTGCCTCAAGTTTTAGCTAATATCTTTTTTTCTTCTCTGATTTTTTTTTACTGTTTTGGTTTATTCTTTTTTTTGTTCCATCAAATCTTCAAATTTTTTTTCCAATAGTAAATTATTTGAATGTGAAATGAGAAAAAAAATTGTCGCGAAAAAAATGTACAGAATAATAAAAGGTAAAATAAATGTAAAAAAAAACCTACAATATCTTTCTTACAGTCTTACCTATGCAATCCCAATAAAACAGAAGTAAATGTACTTCGCAAAAACGTTTTCCTTGTAAACGAAATTAAGAAAACGGTGTTATCATACGAAATTAAATTTTCAAGGAACTTAAGAAATTTGTAGTCATACGGATGCATACTCTCGAATGCAGCCAAATTATTCATGCTGTTTCTTTTTTTATTAATCCAGTGCGGAAAGTACACTCTCGAGTCAGTACAATTAGCTGGTGTAAGCCAGGTGTATGTGGTTATGCTAAACTTGGCCGCATAAAAGATTAAAACCATTGTGAAAAATGGTGACAAAATATCCAATCGTATCACTACAGACTTGTCATTATGAGCAAAGAAATTTACATGATTGGAATATATTTTTGAAAATAAAGGGAGGATAATGTTGTCACGTGAGAGACCACAAAACGTAATACATTCTAGAAGCCAACGTATCGTAATGGGAAATAGTAGAGTCGCCATTAGAAGAAGAAGAAGAAGAAGAAGAAGAAGAAGAAGAAGAAGAAGAAGAAGAAGAAGAAGAAGAAGAAGAAGAAGAAGAAGAAGAAGAAGAAGAAGAAGAAGAAGAAGAAGAAGAAGAAGAAGAAGAAGAAGAAGAAGAAGAAGAAGAAGCGTTCACAGAAAGTAGAGCTGGATTTCAGTTTCAATGGTTTGCATAACTTACAAACTATCCCCCTTCAATACGTAGAGAAATTGTAAGTACACATATCAGGAAGCAAGGACGTTTTTCTACTCTCTTAAGAATATTATCAAGCCTGACAACTACCCTTCTTAACTTGTTGTCCATGTAGATGAAACTGGTTTGTTTATTGAAAAGAATCTCGTACTTTTGTTTTCCAAGGACAAAATGATTGCTTATGTATTTGAAGGATAGAAAAGATCGATTAATAATATTAACGCTTCAGGAACATTCAAATTGAAGTCAGTGCACGTTTAATATTCAGAAACACCATAGTCAATGGAGGGAATACGAAACTTCATCAAACAAGGAAGTCTGGGTGGCATTAGAATTTCTTAGAGAACGGTTTGAAATGCCGAGAACATGGCGTCAAAATGGGTGATTAAACATGTTGTTGCAGCCCAACCCCACAATTTCGATACCCTTCAGACTTACATTCTTATCAATGGAGTTTAACTAGCATTAAACATTTTTGTCTTACTCTAACTGATGTAATTATTAATACGAAGACCAATTACCATTGAAACCACTTCAAACAGCTTTTTGAAAAATCGCGAGGCTAAAACAAGAAACATATCAGGAGTCATTAAAGAAACTACTATATTAAGACGACCGTAGATAATACTGAAGTGTTCTGGGACGAAGTAACCGAGAACTAAACGAACAAAATTTGAAAACAGTTATGGCCAGAAGTTTGCAATGATTTCCTGGAATTTTACCAAGAAATAGAAACAGAAGAGGCATAAATAATATCCACGAGCTTGTCAATAAATTGGAATGCAACTTGTCAGCTGTAAAAGATGTATATGAGTTAATATTGCCTCATGATAAGAAATCACGCAATGAAGAATAGTATGATTTAGCAGAGCAACGTTTTGAAAGTCATTCTAAATTCACTATTGTAGAGCAGCCAGTAGCAATAGAAAGATTTCTTGCATCAGAATTCCTCATTAAACTCACAAGTTTATTGAAATTTTAGACTAATTTAGTAAGAATGACTCAGCACAGCAACAAAGCACAGCAATAAAGCAGAGAAAGAGATTTGGGATATGAAATTTATGTATCTGTCAGAACAAAGAGTTATTAATAAAGGCAAAATACTTCTAATACTCTCTGCAGATACAAATACTCCTGGTAGCAAAAGACTGGTAGAAGTCTACCACCAGTCGACTTTATAAGAACATGATTGCATTATCGAGTTAATTTAGTATGTTTTCACAGTACTCATATATAGCTGTTTCGACTTGTTTCAACATTATATATATATATATATATATATATATATATATATATATATATATATATATATATATATATATATATATAATGTTGAAACAAGTCGAAACAGCTATATATGAGTACTAAGCTCTTTATATTTGAATATTCCGGACACTATAGTTAAAACCGAAATAATTCAGTTAAATAAATGCATAAAGATTATACTGTACACACAATTCAAATAATCTCATACATGCTTCTCTCCCTTGCAATAGGTGAACTGTTTGCAATAACATTAAAAATTATTGTAACCTAAAATGATTGAACTGCTTAATGTATGACAGCCGGTTAACAGCGCGCATGGTCGAGTAAGGGTTGCTCAACTCCTCATGAAAGAGTGCGCGGATAACATGACATATCACTGGAAACAGCTGGAATCAAATAGACATGCCGTATGGAAATATCATAAACTGCAACGTTAGGTATTTTTACACAAAAGAAGTGAATGGATTGGGATAGGCCCTCATAATCTGCATATAAATTTAGATTTGGTTTGTTTCTCACTATCTTTCTCTCTCCTCATGAGCCCCTCTCTCTTTCTATGCCGCTCTCTCCCTTTCTCTCTGCATCTCAGTCTCCTACAACATAATTTAAAAAGAAACCGGCCTAACGAAATGGCTTCAGATATTTTTGTTAACTTTCTCTTAGCTACAATTGATATCTCTTTTACTCTTTCCTCTCTTTCTTCCACTCTATCTCTCACCCATTTCTCTCCTTTGATTATGGAACGATATCGGTTAGTTAATAAACCATTAATTAGTCCATACCAGTTGGAGTAAAGCAAGTCATAATAGGTATGTACTAAGAAATTTATGCTTGAACAGGTCACTATCACTGAAATAAAAAAAAGGAAACATTCAGTTATATAAATGCATAGTGACTGTGATATGATTCTTTATATGGGACTCAGACTCGCTTCACTAATAGACAAAAAATATACGAAGTAGTATAAACGTTCGACAAAACATAGACCATATCTACACACACACACACATAAATATATATACACATACATATATATATACATATGCACATATACATATATATATGCATATATGAACATACACACACATAACACACACATATATATACCATATATATAACACACACAAAAAATATACCAGAGTGTCATGTTCGTTGGTGGTAAACTAACATGCCAGTTTAGAAAAGCATTAGACAAGGTTAATCTACGGATTAAAGTAGTAGAAAGGTCTGGTACCCTATTAAATCCCTGATCTGTAGAACGTATCCCTTCGATAGGTCTCCATGTACAGAGTACAATTGTATAGGATGTAGGATGAACCCATAGGTTGACTATAAGGTTAGGAATATAGTGTATAGCTTACAACGTATTGAGGGACAGTGCAGAAACATGACAACTACTTATAATGAAGAGACTGCACACAGCACAGGGTAGCGTACAGGTGAACACTCACTGGATCTCAAAGAAGAGAAGGCTAGTCAGTACTCCACCAATATGCTCAAGCAGAACATAAAGGCTCGGTTGATAGCAAAGAGGTTGAGGTATTATCAACACATAGAATTGACACGACTCTTAGACAGATCACAGAGGCTACACACGTAGCAATAGACAGACCGAGCCTCAACAGAAAACACGAATGGAACAATAACACCCGCTAACACACTACACAAAGACAGAACGGAGAACAAGCAGATACAAACAGTGTAATACACACAATAGACACATACCTATGATAAATATAAGAAATAAAAATAACAGAAAAAAATTTCAACTGTATAAAGTGAACGGATATAAACATAGCAAGCGAACCCATATACACACACAAACCCACATACAGGAACATGAAGAACGTGACCAACAACGACAACAGCAACAGCGCAAAACAACTACAACAATGGCAGCAGCGCAGGCGAACATACAAAGACAGAGAGATACCGGAATGGTATCAAAAGCCCGGGTCATGGACAGCAGCGGTAACGGGGCAAGTGACGGGGTTAAGGGGAGTGTCATGGTGCTTCTAAGAACAGACAGAACGTTTGGTGTCTCCTTCATTCACTCCTCACACATAGTACTCCATTTCATCACAATCGGGATAATCAGAATGTCAGAATTCGGGGCTGCTGGAGTCGTAGAAATTCTGCGAGAAACACTTCTGACCCTTTCCAGAAGTATGGCAAACATCAGAATCCTTCTGCCGTACATATGGCGTTCCAGTAGCAACTCTCTTCGGCCAGGGTCTGACCACAGTCACTAGCAGCGTCAAATAGCTGTCTGAATTCAGCTAAGGCACTGTTCAAAGGTATAAGGTGATATGACATCACCTTCACTATACACATACCCAAAGGCCTTCACAGTTTGTTGGATCTGGTTTTCATGATACGTAGGCAAACCACCTGTTGTTCTGGGTACTGTGAAACTGGTCCTGGCAGAAGTTCATCTCAGAAGAATCAGATCATCCCTAGCTTAACAGTATGCTTCCACTTGTTCAAGAACTTCTTTGCCGTCGTCAAATAGTTTTCCTTGACCTTGGCTGTCAGAATTTATCCCTTGAATCTCTTTTATGAGTGGTAGTGAAGGTCCTTATTGAGGGCCTGCTTTGTGGTGGCGACTCTAACACCCATATCTCTTGCTCAGAACTTCCATCACCTTCTCCTGTAGTAGTTGGACGATGACCGGCGCGTGGACGCAGTCAGTATTATTTCAATATATTTTGATGGCTTTTGAAGGCGGCGACCTGGCAGAAACGTTAGCACGCGCGGCGAAATGCTTAGTGGTATTTTGTCTGTCATTAGGATCCGATTTCAAATTCCGCAGAGGTCGACTTGGTCTTTCATCCTTTCGGGGTCGATAAATCAAGTACCACTTGCGTACTGTAGTCGATCTAATCGATTTTCCCCCGCCCCAAAAAAATTACGAGTCTTGTGCCTAGAAGTAGAAAACAATATTTTGATGGCTTTCAGTCTTCCATGTTGGCTAACTTTTCTTCACTAGAGCTTAAATTTCTTTACAGTAAACTGTTCACCAATATATCAGATTGTTATTGAAAACAAGTGTCACCAAAAATAGCGTCAATCAAAAACAGAGACAGGTGAAAGAAGAACAAACATTCTGTGTTAGTTTGACGCTCATGTAAAATGGAACAAGTCTTAGAAGTTTCGAGCCTATTGTCTTTTCCAGAAAGGAATGCGTACAGAAAACAGATGGAGAGCGAAAAAAATCGTATCTGAATTAACAATTGCATATATATATATATATATATATATATATATATA
>NC_068982.1:179090134-179093686 GCF_001194135.2 Octopus bimaculoides | reverse complement strand
ATATATATATATATATATATATAAATAATTGAATAAATGTATGTGTGTGTGTATTGTCAACAGATGAGAACCAGAGGTTCCCAGAATAGAAGACACTTTAGTAGGGCTCCGATTTCTTTACAGGGGATCAATCCCGTGGGGTAAAGAATGACTATGAGGAATCAAGTTGAGCAGATATGGAGGCAATTATGCGGATAAACAAATTGAATATATCAAATATAACAGCTTGAGTATGGAAGATAAAATATGTATAACTGTACACAAGAAAAATGATAGAAAGCGAAGTGTAGAGACTTTCAGACTATGAATATTTAAGAATAAATATATAGATATTTATATTGATTGATCCAACTTAGATAGAGTACAAATGATGGAAATTTTAAAGAGGAGGAAGAAAGGTGTTATAAGTCCAACAGCTGTTTCTGGGGGCTCGGTGATACATAAAGTAGACGTGGTTCATCACGATATGCAGGCCGTAATGGGAGCAATCAACATTGGATAAATAGAACTTCCGCCATCAATGTAGAAAATCTCTTACATTTCAGATCATATTGCAGAGAAGTTGAACGTTGTAATGATTAAATGTGGGGAGCAAGCAGTGTAAGAGTGAGGAAGTAGGCGTGTCGTTAGCGTCATGGGGAGTGTTATGGCATGGAATCGTGAGAGGAGATAAGAGAGCGAGTTCAGGAAGAGGGAGGAAGTTAATAATAAGGGTATTAAGGGAGGTGCTAGTAGAGGTAGAGAGCAGGGAGACGAGTTGGAGAGGTGGGATAGATAGTAATTGAAGGATGGTCAGTTGTTGTTGGGAGCGTGTGTGGGTGTCAACGTTTAGGGATAATAGCTATAGAAATGTTGGAAGCTGAGATAGTGCGAAAAGGGACGGCAATTATTTGAGGGAGGTAAAATGTCTAATTCGGTGGCGGAGGGAGATTACTAAGGTAAGTAGAACGGTATGAGTGAAGATAGACGAAGATGGACAGAGTAGGAGGTGAGTCGGTGGTCAAGATTGCAGTGGTTAGTACTGTAATGAAGGTGGGTTGGTGGCGGAGGGTAGAACTCAGGAATGCAGAGGCGTATGAAATTTAATAGAGTAGGGTAGAGAGGGAGGGAGAAGTTGATAGGTTTGTAGTTAGTTGAGTGCAGTAGTTTGTACTCTGAGTAAGTTGGATCTATTAATATAAGTATCTATATATCTATACTTAAATATTCATCGTCTGAAAGTCTCCACTCTTTGTTTATCTCGTTTTACATGTATACATATATACATATTTTGTTTAGAAATAATGCATTTCTAAATCTCTCAGTGATTTATGCAGTATTGATACGATGAAGTAGTTGTATGCTGTCATCTTAATGTGACAGTCCCTTGAAGGGAATAATACTACTGTTGGTTAGACCTAAAAAGCTGCACCGCTTCCCGTCGGCCTTGAAACATTTCCTGTGTCCTTATGTTCACAAGAAGGAGACAAGCTCCTCCACCCAGCTAAGCCTGCATCCAGAGACATGTTTCTGAGTCTTTGCTCGTCATCAGAAACATGTCTCTGGATACATGTCTCTTGTGAACATAAGGACACAGGAAATATATCAAGGCCGACAGGGAGCGGTGCAGCTTCCTAGGTCTAACCAACAGTAGTATTATTCCCTTCAGGAGACTGTCACATAAAGTTGAGAGCATACAACTACTACATATTTTGTATTTCATACCCAAGCTATCATATTTGATATATTCAATTTGTTCATCCGCATAATTGCCTATATATACATACAAACATGCCTATATAATATATATATAAATTGCTAAGATAATCTGGAACTCGACGAGGAAAGAAAACTCCGAATGACCCATCCTTGTTTCACCGTTATTTGAAACGACCAATCAAACAGATTTATGTGTTTCAAATTTTATATTACTTTTGATTGCATTGTAATTCCTTTCCCATTTCTAACAAAACTGTCCGATGAACGGGAACGTGAAACTCCGAGTAAGGGTCTTTTGTAATATTTCTGCTGCTTTTAAATAAAGCATATTACTCTACCTCTGGTATATGAGTACTTTTTTTTTCCACCTTGTTGCACATTTTATGTGCTAACTCCGGTATATATATATATATATATATATATATATACATATATATACACACACAGAAAAAGTGAGACAGACAGAGACAGACAGAGATAGACAGAGAAAGAGGTAGAAATATATAGTTGTACACACACGGACATATACATACATGCATACATACATACATACATACATACATACATACATACATACATACATACATGCATGCATACATACATACATACATACATACATACATACACACGCGTGCGCCCACCTCCGTAAATAAAAACATGCACGCACCTCAGTAAACTAAAACACGCATACATTCGAAGATTCATCCACCTCGAAGCACATACATACACACGCAAACATCCAAACACATAGCCAGTCTATTATATACATATGTTTAAAATGAATTATAGAATTATGAATAGCGTAAACGAATGTAAATAGAATGCAGTTGAACGAACGAAACGCATGAGTGGTAGAAGTTGTCTGGTATTATTTCTTACAAGAAGAAGTTTCTACCAAACAGTAGGTTTGAGGTTTCTTATTACTCTGTGAAGTAATTAAAACAACAGAGGTGTTTTGCGTTCTTAACGTATGTCATTTACTAAAATAACATCACCTGCCAGTAGAATAGGAACCCAAGTGAGAAGGCGGGCTGGTAGTAAGCTGAATATTCCTTTTCCTGTATTTTCTAGTTTATTTACTCTTAGAAAATAATTCTCATATTACGAAATATTTCTACGCAACAATATTTGTTTGTGCAATGCCGATCATATTACATGTAATATGATAATTCAGAAGAGTTAATTATGATTTTTAAAGAGCGGTGGGTCCACAGAAACGTTAGAGGGTCGTACAAAATGCATTACACTATTTTACTACGATAACTTTCGTTCTGATTTCAAATCCTATCATGAACAGGAGGAATAAAGTTATGGTACCAGACAAATATTCACGGTCGTTGTAGTCACGTTAACGGTTATTGTTGTTGTTATTATTATTATTATTATTATTATTATTATTGTCGTTGTTGTTGTTGTTGTTGTTGTTGTTCTTCTTCTTCTTCTTCTTCTTCTTCTTCTTCTTCTTCTTCTTCTTCTTCTCCTTCTTCCTCTTCTCCTTCTTCCTCTTCTTCTCCTTCTTCTTCTTCTTCTCCTTCTTCCTTTTCTTCTTCTTCTTCTTCTTTTGCTTCTTCTTCTTCTTCTTCTTCCTTTTCTTCTTCTTCTTCTTCTTTTGCTTCTTCTTCTTCTTCTTCTTCTTCTTCTTCTTCTTCTTCTTCTTATTATTATTATTATTATTATTATTATTATCATTCAGTAGTTTTATTTTTATAACGTACTTTCACTTCACTACCGAGCGCAGCTCTGTGCGCCTTGGGTATGTGCTGTGGTTTGCTGTGGTGCTCTTATGTTTACTGTATTGAAAGTGTTTTGCGTAGAATGTGTGCAGTACCCAGTAGTGCAATTTTCTGTATGTTA
>NC_068982.1:179065321-179088637 GCF_001194135.2 Octopus bimaculoides | reverse complement strand
TGGTAAAGCTGTGTACTGTCTGTAGTAGTGTTTCTAGCTCTTTGTCGTTTTTTGCATATAATTTTAGGTCATCCATATATAGAAGGTGGCTGACTGTTTTTCCATAGCATTTGTAACCGCATCCAGTTCTATTTAGCAATTCTGTTAGAGTATTATTATTATTATTATTATTATTATTATTATTATTATTATCATCATCATTATTATTATCATAGATATCGCAAACTATACACTATCGTGAGGTTGTGGGTTGAAGATATTGTGTCTACCGGGGTGTGTACTGTTTTCCAAGTCACAGCAAGGACCTCAGACGGATAGACAGTACTTTACGCAATATGCGTGCAGTTCCAAGTAATGTCGACTTTTGCAATATATTTAGATTGAGTGATATCTAAAGTTTTCAGATGTTGTTTTCAGATTGGGTGGTATTGAACCCACTGCTCTGATGTCAATAGGGTTAACCTTTATGCTCAACTCTTGTAGCTGTCACATGTTAGCGATCTCAATTCTCAGGTTTCCATATTTATCAACTTTTTCTCTTTCTTTCATGATGATGTGTTGATCTCCTGGCGCTGCTACATCGATTATTAAGGCACTCTTGTTTGTCCCTCCTAAAGGTTACTATATTCGGCCTTCGGTGCTCTAACACGTCGTCGTCTTGAAATCAAAGTCCCAGAGGATTTTTTTTCTTCCCCTTTTCATCCATTACCTTTTCTGGTGTAAGTTGGCATCACGCACCAGTAACCTCATATCCATACTTACGGAATAGTAGCCAATGGAGGTTTGGGGCTACTTTGTCGTGTCTACGCTTGTACTCTTTCTGCGCAAGATTTTCACAAGCACTAACAATGTGAGTCACACTTTCGGCCCTCTTCCCACACATTCTGCAGAGGTCCGAAGCGCTTGTGTGATATTTATTCTTTTTCACTGAGTTGGTATTCAATGCCTGGTCCTAGGCCTCGATGGTTAGGCTTTCAGTATTTCTTTTTAGGTCACCCTTGTTGAGCCACCTCCATGATGCTGCTTGGTCTTTTAATTTGTTGGTTTCATGGTGGAACTGACCATGTAGTGCATCGAGTTGATCAATCTCCACTTGTATCCATTTCAGGATGGGTGCAGTATAGCAGACAACAGCAACAGCCCATATGTTGATGTCACAAGGTTCTTTGAGTTGAGCTTTGATTTCAAGAGTTTGAGGCGCTTGAAATATGCAGTGGTGACTTTGTCTTTCACTTCTCTGTTCAAGATATTGTCCAGCTCCAGGATCCCAAGGTATTTGTACGAATCATCATACGGCTCTTCCATTCTTTCTCCGTTTGGCAATTCTATGCTCCTACAATTTACTCTTTTCCCCCGCGGTGCTTATTTTACACCAGGCCCATGCATCACAACTGTATGTACACCATAGCAATCTCAAATCATGATAAAAAGTGCCTGACCTTGCAAGTGGGGCTCTGTTAGAATTTTCTTCTTCGAATAGCCGATCCTACTCAAAAGGTCCCAGAATAAGGTTTGACAATGAACGAAACACCCGTTTCCAGACGAGAATTATTCAAACCCCAAATTATTCTTCTCAACACAGATATGATACTCTCCCCATTATTCCTGCTCGAGATCAGAGATGCGCCTATCGTCAGCAACTAAGGGACATGCTCAACTGCTTAAGGTCTAGCAACTGACAAGGAAATCAACGGTATTGAGCAGAATATTTAGCGTAACCCTCATGGCTATGATGTTCCCCAACTATTCCTGCTCGTGATCAGAGATTCACATATCGTCAGCCACTAAGAGACATGGTCAAATTGTTAAGATTTAGCATCAGGGCATATCATCATCATCATCATCATCATCATCATTATTGTGGTGTCAGCAACACTTCTCATCGAGCCGCTCGTAAAACTGTTCGTCTGCTAATATGTTCAAAAGTTAACTGTTGAAATTTTAATATATGATATTTGTTTAACCGACCACAACTCAAAATATGCTCGGTAAACCTTTTGTTTTTCTCATCCTTTGAGACACAAATCTGTTAGGAAAATTTTTTTGTTTTGTTTAGAAAAACACATATTTTTCACAAACACGCCGTCGGGATCCACATTCAACAAACGGAATGTAGAAGTAGAAGTTGAATTGCAAATGTGGATATATAGCACGTGGAAGGGGGGAAATAAGAGAAGGATTTTTTGATGTTGAAAGTTCAAAGTTCAACTAAATGTATCATTGCTGGAGCTGCAAACGAAAATAGCGATAACAACAACAACAGTAACCACAACAGCAACATTAACGAAAATAATAGTTTTAACAGTAGCAAAGAGTAGGGAGCAAGGCATTGTGTTCAGAAAATGCACCACTGCTATAACGGCAAACGACAGTAGCAGTAAAATCAACAACAGTATGAACACAGGATCATTAAGAAAGGGAAAAGAGCTACTGCAGCAACAATGAAAGCAACAGTGGTAGTAGCAGTAGCAACGACAAATAATGGAAAGGTGTAGTAGCAGCGACAACAGTAGCTGCAGCAAGGGCAACAGCACAGCTACAGCAATAGCAACAACAATTCCAACATCAGCAACGATAATAGCGACGGAAGGAACCGCACTACCAACTAAAACGCCAACAGCAACAACTGCAAGACTTGCTTTACTGAGGTATTCTCCACACGAAAACAGTAATCTCTCATTAGAATATTAGAGGAGCGAAATTAGAAGACACCGCTCAATTTTCGAAAATTGAGGGGAGAAGAACAAAGCTTGTGAACCCCTCCTGAAACTGTAACTCTAGAAAGACTTTTATATATTGTTGCATGAGACTGACAAGTCTTCACCTGGAGATGACCCCGAAGGCACACATATAAAGGTTTCTATGTGATGTATAGCAATGTATCGAATATTTATCGAGGAAAAGTCAGCTTAATAGGGTCGAAGTCCTATATAAAACTGGGGCCCTTCCAGTACAACATTCAGTGGTCACCTGCTTGTGGGAGGATTTGGCACTCTGCCTTATTTAGGAAGAAGAGTAGTAAAGAGATCCAAGGTCCCAGCAAAGCTACAACTTTCCTGAATATTGTTGGGAGAAAAGCTCAACAATACTGGATGCAAAGAAAATGTGGCGGGATAACTAGTTTGGGACAACGCTGGAGGTCCTTTTCCATGTAAAGTATGAACATATGGAAAGATCGCAGATCTCATCTATCTGCTGAATGGGCAAAAATTAAGAATAACTGTGGAGCGTAGACAATCCAGATGCCACCTCTAAGGAATATTTCATCATTTAGAGTCTTATTTCCACGCAACCCAAAGAGGAAATAGGAAAAGTTGATCACTCTGTTCCGACGTCATCGCTGCGAGCAATACCAATAGTCTGCAACAGCAGAAGCGGTAACAATAGAGGCAGCAAAGGAAACAAGGTGCTACATTAGCAGCATCTGAACAAACACCACCCATAGCAACAACAGCTACAATCAGAGTAGAAACTATAGAAATAGGAACACCAGGAGTACCAGCAGCATTACTACAAAATACGTCTGCAGTAGCAACTGAAGTGGTGAGAAATAAGGACTTTCACAAAATAATTGCCAACTAGGGGAGATTACAAATCAACACTTTCTCTTCTCCTGCTTGTATTCTTCCATCTTCTACAAGCACAAACAGAGACATACACATAGGGAAATACTCTTATCCCCGTCCAAGTCAGATGAGCCTTCCGAAGGAGGAAGAGCAAGGAGAAAATAAATCGAATAGAAAAAAAAAGCAGAAAATACCACCAACTCCACAATAGGGCAAGTAGCTCCAGGGATTGCCGAATAACACACTTTTACCTCAAGTCAGTCACTGGTGACTGGGAAGACGAATGCCTTGCAGGGATACCATCGAACGGGAGATGAGCAAGAATGGGAGTAGGACGAAGAAGAGAGCAAACATTCCTCAGCACACAAAATAGTAAAATAAACCTAAAATGAAAAGAAACAGAAAATCCAAGATGGAGTAGCTCACCACCACTATGTTTTTACTGCTCTATCTATAGCAATTGAAGAACTGAGGGATGAATAATCTGAAAGAACGTTTGGAGTAAGGGCCGGTACAGATGAGATGAAGTCTGAATTTATGTCGATGAAACACTAACTGTAGAAAATATCTCTCCTAGATTCGGTAAAATAAGTTTCCGTTCTCCACATAATTTCTGAGTTTCTGAGTGCTAGAAACAATCATCATCATCATCATCATCATCATCATCATCATCATCATCATTTCTATTTTGATTCTTTCAATTTTGCTTCCATTTCTTGTCAAGTGTCTTCGCGACACCTAGAGAAAAGAAACTCATTATATACATTGTTAAGCCATTCAAATAAACACACCAGATTGTTCATTCGCAAAGCCAAGTTATATGATAGAAAGAAAGAAAGAATAAAGGAAAAAGAAAAGAAAAGTGAGTAAAAGGATAAAAGAATACAAAGAAAACAAATGGGAAAACGGAAAGAAAATTCATAACAACAATGCTCTACTCAATATGTGTGGCGAAGTAGGAAGAGTTAAAACTATCTTTTGCATTTCTTGCATGAAGGGTTAGGTAGTGATCATTTTCAAATAATTTTCAGTTCCTTTTTTGATCATTCCAAATACTTCTACAATCCTTGGCATTGTAACCGTCTTGAGATGTCAGAATCGTTACCGCACCGGATAAGCTGCTTAACGGCATTTCATGTCTTTAAGTTCAAATCCGTCCGAGGTCGACTTTGCTTTCCATATTTTCAGCGTTGATAAAATAAATATCAGTTGAACACTGGGGTAGATGTAATCGACTCTCCCATTTCCTCAAAATTGCCGGGCTTGTTCCAGAAATTAGACTGAATTACGAGACGTCGATCTGATAGAATGGTTACCACACCGGAAAAAAAAAATGCTTTGTGGCATTTCTTCCGACTTTACATTCTGTGTTCAAATTCCGCTCGTCCTTTCTTTGTCTTTCCTCTTTCTGGGGTCGATAAACGAAGCATCATGTAACCGGCTTGCTCCTCACCCGAAATTACTTGCTTCGTGACAAATTTTGAAACCATTATCATTATTATCATTAGCTGGAAATTCTATCTACAAGAAAAATCATGTCCTACAATCTAGTAACCTTTTACTTTCTGTAAAATAAGCGAACAATATTTTTGAACGTACTTGTATCTATGAAAAATGTATATTTCAATTTTGTAAATGCTTATCGTTCCTGTTACTGGTAAAAGACCTTGATATTGTCATACTAGACGTGTCAACAATAGCAAAAGACAGATAAAAATAAGTGTTTAAGCTTGAAGTTTAAGTTGAAATTTGAGATTATGCTAATGACAATGGCAGTTGAAACGGCAAATATATTTGTTTTTTATTAATAACATATTGTAATGCGAGATGGTCGTGGTAAAATAATTATTTTCTGTCTCTTTCTTCTTGCAGGGTAAGCAGACATTTTTTGTGAAGATTATTTTGCAGTTTTTACTTCATGCCGATTACTCTGTCAAAATTTCTTTTTACTTCATAACCAACCCTCTGGATTGATAACCTTACGTTTAAATACTCAGATTCTTCTCTCATATAAGGTTTCGGCAAACATATTCGTAGTTCACGACTGTGTATAAGGCAAGCAATGGTATAAATATACAAGGAGTGGTTTCTTCTGAAGAAGTAAGTTTGCAACGCAATTCAGACCTCCCTGTTTAGTCAAATATATCATACAGGATTTGGGGTAGGATAATTTTGTGACAGTAAAATACAAAACGAATTTTACAATCTTATTTTTACGCTCAGCAATACACATCTGTAGCCTGGTAAGCGTATCAAAGATTTCATTCCTATATGAATAAAACAATCGTTCAAAGGTAATAATAGTTTAGACAATAAAACATGAGACGAACTATCCAAACTTTAATTAAGAGTATTAAGTGTTAATATAAATTCGTATGTAGATAATGGATAATATCGAATAGAAAGAAATTTGGTAGGAATATTGTCTTAGATGAAGATTAGTTCTTTAATTATTTTCAAAATTCAATTTAATTCTATAAATCTCTTAATGCTAACAGTGCAGGCTCTTATTCTAATATTACTATACAGTAATTTGCATAATGATTTCAGAAATTCTTATCATTAACCAGCGACTTGGGTGATAATTAAACTTAGGTTGTCTATAAAATATTCACAAACATATTTCACAATATACAAGAAATTGAATTTAGTTCACTTGGACTGATTAATTATATTGTTCGAGTGAAGTAATTCAACGATGTGCATGTTCAATCTTAACTAGACGCCCTTGAGGTCATGAGCTTGCTGTCAGCATAGTTTAATATAGAAACACTTTGCGCAATTAAAATTTTCAAAATGAATTACACTGAAAATGGCAACTTTGTTTCTGAGGTAAACTGATCAATTATCTGTTGTCACCTAACGTACTCTAAGCATTGTTTGATAATATGCAAAACAATGTAGAATTTTCCATAACATTATATTACCCTGTCAGTAACAATCATGAAGAAGTTCACGAACATTGTACACGTTATATTAATTTCTTGTAAACACTGAAATGACTACAGAAAACAGACTGTTAAGTGAAAAATTAAACACGATTCTTTTCATTAGAAAAGTTAATGTATGTCATTATCAGCATAGTACAAATAGATGAGACAGAAAGAGGTGATGGTGTGAAAGTTAACCTTTGTCGTATATCAATAATTACATAAATCTAATAGACGCAGTAGAGGTTCAAGAGTTCATCTTCAAGTGGTGCATTCTACAAAAACGGGCCTAGAAATAGCAGCCACTTACTATACAACATAACGAAACATGATAATTAAACAGAGTTGCACCGGAAGATCGACTACTAAACTGTCTTGACTATTAGCATTGTACAATACAAACCATATGACGTGAGCTGAACTCTACTGTTTACATGATAATACCTATATACTAATTGATTTTCACTAATTAGTGTTATGGTTTAATCTAGTCGAAGCCTCTCTGACACTGATGAGATTAATTTGCTTCCATTTTAATATTTGCATTAATAATTTTGCAGTAGTTGTTGATTTATTTCTGGTGTTTGGAAATAGATTGCACTGATATTTATTCCCTTCAGATAATGTTAATGATAATGGCTTATTAAGTGAGCCGAGATCATGACCAGAATCGGAATAGAAGAATCGTTTTTGCGCTCGAAAAGTTGTGAGACATGCACCACTTCCTTAAATCAGATGTCTTGGTCAAATATTTTAAAGAAAACCAGCCAGCTACTTGTTATAAAGCCGTGTTTTGCCACTGTTACACCAAGTCTTTTGACGACAGTTGTTGCTCTGACAGATATAGTTATAGTCGTACAGTGTTATCCTCAAATGGTTGGATCGTTATAATACCCACTTGGTATTGTAGTATAATTACTAGATCAGTACAGACACGACAATCAACACAGTCTACACATACTTTGTTGATACCGGCTGACGTCACCTTACTTATAGTAACTGGCCCGTTCCACTCGTCACGTGGAAGGGGTGTACCATTATTACTAATTCCCTACAACATCTCCCCTTTTAAATTTTTCTTAGGAAGTGTCATTTTAATTAGCAATAATATTTTTATTCACCCCCACCTCCCTATTCTTTTGTTTTCCTAAGAACATTTTATTCTCTTGGCATCTATTTTCAGGAACTCTGTATGTTTTCTTTTCCTTTCGCTTGTTCGACTGGGTTCAATCATTTGCAGTGGCGTTGGTACTTGGAACTCATTGTATAACCATTCCATCGGTTCCTCCAACTTCTTTGGTTCGCTTTCCAGGAATCTTCTTTTTCAGTTGGTTCCTGTCTCTCTTTCTACTTTTGACTCAATACATCATTTTACTTGTGTATTTGATAATTTCGCCCTCTTCCCAGTTCTGCTTTCCATTTTTATATGTCCCCTTGTACACCCTATCACCAACTTTAAAAAAAATCTTGCTATGTCTTCCCTGGCACTTTTTCGTTTCATGCCAGGTAGCAATTTATCAAAAACTGATTTTACTTTCCTTGCAAACATCGGCTCTGCTGGTGATCTACCTGCTGGTGTATTCGGATTTGATGTTACAGAGTACACTCTTAAAAATTGTTGAAGTGTTACCTCATCTGTGCTTTAATTATTTGCTTTTCTTAAAGCTCTTTTGAAGGTATCAACAGAGCGTTCTGCCTGTCCATTAGATCTGGGATAGTATGTTGACGTAGTTATATGTTCTACAGCGAACATTTTACAAAACTTTTTTAATTCACTAGACACAAATTGCGTTCCCTTGCCACACACTTTAACGTCTGGGATGACAAATCTTACAAACAATTCGTGTAAAATATTTATCACAGCTGAAAAGGTTGGTTTCTTAGACTTTACAATCTCAGGCCATTTCGAAAAAACTATCCACTGCTACTAAGCAGTAAGAACCATGTAAAGGACCAGCGGAAATCGATGTGTAGTCTCGACCATGGAATATTTAATTTTGGCCAAGGTTCCCATTTTATATTGGGTAATTTTACTGCTAGAGCACATTCTCTACAGCCTTTCACCAAAGTTTCGATTTCCTTGCCCATCGTTGGCCAATATAAGTAAATGTGTATTAACGCTTTCATCCTTGAGATACCCGGATGTCCAACGTGAAATTCTCTCAAAATTCTCTTTTCTAGTGTTTCCGATATGAGTACAATGTGCATACAACAGTACTCCATCACATGTTGAGTATACTCTTGTTGGGTTTTGTTTTTCATACCGAGCCTTTTCTTATTTTCTATTGTTGAACATAGTGTCCTTTTCATTTCTTTTATAAACTTGTCTTTTAGCGCATTTCGTTTAATATCCTCCAGAGTTACCGGTAACTCTCGTAAAACACTCTACAATATGTTTTTTTTATTTCGCCTTCGTCTCTTAGAGCTGTAATTACAGTGTCCTCGAATGACTCGCCGTGTTTGGGTATCAATCTGGACAAGCCATCCGCATGCTCTAGCTTTTTCGAAGGTAAATACTCTATTTTGTAGTCATAATTTAAAAGTGTGGTACCCCAAAGTTTTAGTTTGCTGTATGCATTGGGATTCCTTTTTTTTTCTTGCATTCATATATTGTCAGCAACTGGCGATGGTTTGTTTACAATCAGAAACCTCCTCCATGGATAAACCAATGGAACTTCTTGACACTAAATATGAATGCCAACGCCTCTTTTTCAAGCTGACTAGTTTTTTCCGCTGAAAATAGTGGCCTTGACGCATAGGCTATTGCCTTTCTACTGCTATTGTCACACTTGTGTAGGAGCACGGCTCCTACACCGTACTCAAAAGCATCTGTAGCCAGTATTGATTCCAACTTTGGATCGAACTGTGTTAGTGATAAATCTGAAATTAAAATACATTTTAACTCCTCAAATGCCTTCTGACACGTATCCATCCAAATCTATTTTGTATTCTTTTCAACAGCTCATGTAGTAGAGCCCTTACATTATATATATTTGGAATGTAGACTTAATAATAGTTCACCAAACCTAAAAAAGCTTGTAACATTGTAATGTTTGTTGAGATAGGCATATTCTTTATTGTTCTCGCCCTTGATGGGTCTGGTCTGCGTCCATTTTCCTCAATTGCTTATCCTAAGTATTTGGGTTTTTAGAAAAATTTCACACTTTTCCTCTTCTAATCTGAACCCGCATTCGCTTATTTTCCGGAATCCTCTTTTTTACTCGTTCGATGTGTTGCTCCTGTGCCTCACTTTTTATGAAAATATCATCCAGAGATATGATAGTTAAATCACAGTCACTGAGCATTGCATTCATCACTCGCTGAAATATGGCAGGAGCCACTTCCACGAAGGGAAGCCGTTTGAATTTAAATAAACCACGGTGTGTGTTTATTGTTAACAAATGTGCGCATTCTTCATCTACTCGCATTTGTAGATATACCTCCAATAGGTCTAACTTAAAGAAGAATTTCCTTCCATTTAATTTTGAAAACACCTCTTCCGAATTGAGCAATAGGTAATTATGCGCGACTAGACAATCGTTCAACCCTACCGAAAAATCTGCAAAGATTCTTAGTTTTTTATTCTTCTTTTTCACATAAACCGTCGGTGCTTCCCAGTCTGCGTGGTCAATTATTTTCGACTATACCAAGAGTTTCCAGTCTTTCCAATTCTTTGTCAACCTAGTCTATTGCCGCAAACGCCAAATTCCGTTGGGGCCTAAAGTCCGGTGTTGTACCTTGCTTTACTGCGATCTTAGTTTGTTTTTGTACAGCAACCCAGTTCTTCCAAAAAGCATCTAGAAATAATTTTTTTGATTTTTTGCCTCAGGTCTTCGGCCTCTTTTAAACCTTTTACTGACCCAACATTTCCACACAGAAAAGTTATAGGTGTATTCCACAATTTAAATAGTTCCATCCGTTCTGTGCCGAATAAGTTAAGTGAATCTTTCAACGCATAAATCTTTTGACCTCGAAAAGTTACATTGCGTTAAAATTCACTGAAGAATTTTTTCCTGCAATACCATGTGCTACCTTTTTAGATTTAATTAAATTCGGTTTACCGACATATTTCCGCTTTATTTCGTTTATTATAGTAATGACACTACCCGTGTCCAACTGCATTTTAACACTTGTATTTCTGATTTTCACCTTCACGAATTTTCTCATCGTTAAATTTCCAATTTCTTCCGATGAATACTATTTATTCTTTTACCTTTTCTCTGACGTTTAATCATATTCATCCTATAGTGCGACGTTATTTGTTCTATATTTCCACAACGAAAACACTACGCTTTTTCAAATGGACAATTTTTCCTCAGGTGCACACTACTACCTGAAAAACAGGGGTTTCTATCCTGATGTTTGTCATATTTTTTATAAAACACTTTATCTATATTCAGACTATCCCGCACTGGTTTTACTTGGAAACAATCTTTACGTTCAATTTCCTTTGTGTCGTGTCTTAATTTAAGCATCCTTTTACATCCTCAGACTCTTTTTGCAGGGTTACATCCTGATTTTGCTCCAGCTTTGCAAGGATTCTAGTCCTGACTTCTGCGTCCTTCTTGGCAATAAGCCTCAGTGTAAAAATCAGGCATTTAAACATATCTGGAGTTAATTTATCAAACTTAAACTTCTCGCATGCCCTGTTTACTCTACTAGCATATATGATAAAGTCTTTGTTGTTGCTTTTCTCTATGTTCAGGCACTTCCAACGTGTGCTGAACAATGAGCTTTTTCACTGAAAATTTATCTCAATATATCTACCATGTCACTAAATTTTAAGTCAGTTTTCTTGGAAGTACAAAATTACTGTATCGTTAATGTTCTGTTGGTACCAGTTTTCTCAAGATTACGTGAGTTTTCATCTCGTCGTCCCAATCTTTACATTCTCTCTCGAAGATTTGCTCATATCTTTTTTAGTATGCTTCAAAGGTAACTTCTTCATCAGGTTCATATTTGAATTCGCAACAGAGTCTGTTGAGAACATTTTTTCTGGCTTTACTGACGACTTCAGTAATTGCAGCATTTGTTGCTGTAACATTAATTTTTGTTGCTTCTGTTGTTGCTCTTGCAGTTGTATCTGCTGTTGTTGTTTTTTAAACCGGCTAACAAATAGTTCATACTTTTTGTGATTTTTGGTAAAATTTACGCAAAAGACTTTGTGAGTTTGTTAACTCCTCTACGAGATTCTATTAAATCCACATCAATTGGTTTATATTCGTCACCACTGTTGTAAAGCCGTCTTTTGCCACTTTTGCATCTGTCTTTTGACGACGGTTGTCGCTCTGACAGATGTTATATAGACCGAAGTCGTCGATAGACTGTCTCTATATGGCATTGTACGACCCCCAGTCATACAGTGTTATTACCCTCAAAGGGTTGGATCATTTAACACCCATTTGGTATCGTAGTATAATTACTACATCAGTACAGACATGACAATCAACACAGTCTACGGGCATTCTGTCGATACCGACCGACGTCACCTTACTTGTAGTAACTGACTCATTCCACGTGGGAAGGTGTACCATTATTACTAATCCCCTACCACATTACTACATATAAACTTTAATTACAAACAGATTCATAAAGTTATCAGATTCTGCAAGTCTTAAAATTTGGTTCATAACAAATTGGGAAGGCAACGATATACGACCACAATGCATCTAAAGACGAGGATAACGAATTGAAGATAATTTAGTACACCCATTTCAATTTTTTTCAATAATTTATTTTAAAATGAAGAGTGTGTTTGAGCTAAAACATTGGCACTTTACATCTAAATCTTGAAGGAAAATTAATTTTATATTTGCGATTAATAAATTATACTTACCTTGGAGATTTGTTGAAAGATCTTACATTGATCTTGTAGGAAGTATGATGAATGAACATTCTAGTAATTATTAATCAATATTTGTTACATATATAGTCATTCTAAAGCTGAATAACGATCAATCATCCAAATAAACAAACTAAATATAATCAACTATATTAAATTAATTTAATGTTTGTCTGCTTTTTTTTTATCGTAAATGAACTGATAACACAATGTTTACAAAAGGAAAATACTTTTTACCATGGCTTATGTTATAAAGAAAATATTGCATCTGGTTCATTTCAGATAATCGACTAACTCACCAGGGAATCACATAGCCAACATATTTAATGTTTTGAAGTGATTAATAATAAAGCTATTAATTACAAAGGGTTCCGTTAATTTACATTTGTATTAAATAATTTATTGGTATTATCTGCTAGTTTGGTCACCATCACATAATCTTGGGTATGAACTCGGTATGTGACAGTTGACAGTTTGAGCAACTGCTCTTTAATATAAACCCAGAGTTGACGAATGTGTTGTGAAAGAAATGGGTGATCTATTCACATGCAATACCATCATGTTAGCACATATTTGTTTTTCGTGAGATTTATAGAGTTATTTGATTTGTTTCCTTTTTATTAATTTATTATAGTTGCACTGAAACTCTCGACCTAAAGTTCTATATGCAGACTTGGGATGCTGGGAAAAGCTGCTCAGTTCTGGATGATTTAATTCCACTAGGCATTGTAGGCTTTGCTTTTGTCTGGACTCTTACAGCGCACCTATGAATAAATTACATGGAAATTGTATAAGTATATACCATTATTTAAATAACTATCATTTATAATATAAAGTCAGCTTCAGCAGCAAAAACAATGGTCACATATAATTTAGAAGCTTGAAATTTGGCTCATAAGCAATGAAGGAATATCTTGGACACAGTTTTATTTAAGTATAGAAATAGGAAAGTAATAAAGCCACTTTACAATACCATGCTAGAGAAAAATACGTCATTAAATATTCTGTTTTTAGCAAACCCTGATTTTGAAATAGATATTTTAAAATGGATCGTTTACTGTAAATGCTAACGAAGACGTTAGAACATGCTCAGAATGTAGATTGTGGCACAGATATAGAGGAAGAAATAATCAAATCATGTACGAGATTGTTTACAGCTATAAACTAGATGCTTCTAAAGATTACTAATCTGTGGTTACAAATATCTAATAAGTATTATCTCTTTACTTTAAATTTTAGCCTGGATGACTATACGTCATGAATCTTGTTAGGAAAGATCAAGATTCGATTAACTTGTTCAACAGTTACTTTAAGAGAAGTTTACTTTCTATGTTTCGACTGTATACAATGTACAGAATGTATCTTACTGTTTTCATCAAGCACTTATATAAATACAAACATGGTGAAAGTTGTTGAGTTATATTCAGCATTTAACAGAAGAGTATGCAAATCAACATCTCCTCGGAAAAAGCATGTGAGGAAGAAAATCTAGACTTCTACATCCCTGTAAAGGAATTTTGACCTAATTTCTTTGTGCTGGATCTGGGGTAAGTTCTGTGTGTAAAAGAAATGTGAGGCAGGATTTACGACATATTAATGAGTTTGAAGCTTTGACATTGAGCCAAATACCTTTTTTATGGTTGTAGCTTATGATACCTTTTGTAAATAATTTCATTACTAAACTAGATTTGTAGGATGGTCTCCAGTGAAGTACAGGAATACGATATAAATAATATTTATCGAAATTCATGTTTTTATATATGGCGAAACAACGTTTTCCAGAATAATAAAATATGTTTGAATATCGATTGATTGGAACGCTCGCAAAACATCAAACTTTGCAAGCTTGTGACGGGAATAATTTCGCTTCAATATTAATTTATTTTTGTCATCTATTCATATTATTTTTTTCTTTACAAGGTCTGAAAATTTCTTGTAAACAAGGTATTGTAATGTGGTCCACATACAAATAGAAAATAGAAAAAAAATTACATACAAGCAGCAGTAAAGTAATTAAGTAATCGGTTGCGTGTTTACAAATTAAATGTTCTAAACACTATACATTCTTATCTAATGATCTTCACAAAAACAGTTTGATCAGTTGCCTGATTTAATGCACGCGAAATTGTTTTAAAATTATCTGATCAATCGTGCAATTTCGCACCAGATGAAAGTAATGAAAGAGTTTTCACAGTAATGAAACAGGTGAATGTGTGATACGTTAACTCCTATCCATTCTGGAAATTAATGTTTCCAACGTATATCATGCTATTCCTATATTTGATCAGTTGGGACTGAAATGAGGTGACGCATCTGTCATCTGTAACCTGAATTCAGTTTGTGAAGGGAAAAGTTTACAGCTAGCTTAGATTATGTCACACAGTATTGAAATAACAAAAGTTTTTAACTGAAAAAACAAAAAGAATGTGACATATTCGTGTGAAGGTAATAGTTAAACCAACTTATTTAATTTATTAATTCTTGTAGTAAGAACATTTCTGTCGCTTTATGATGACTGGGGAAGATAGTTGGTGCGTTTTGAATTAAGTACGTTGGTTGGTGGGTTTCATAGTTTAGGTTATTAAACTGAATTTTTGCCGCTGTTAATATTTTTGAGAAATCCATGAGAAGAGAAGACACTTATTGAATAGAGAGATCAGTATAAAGACTAACAATTAAGTTAGAAAGTCAGCCTCCAGGCCCTTATTTAATCTACTGACATTAGAAGCTAAGTTACTCTGAAATCACAATATCTTAGAAAGGTAGGTTAAATCAGATCGCATAGTCCTTGATATTAAGATCATAACTGACAAAATATTTGATCACAAGTCTGCTTGGTATCGTCCAAGCCAGGTTTGAACAACAACGACAATGTTAACCGATAAAGACTGTGTTAAATGAGAAAAAGATTTGAATGATAGACTATTGTTGTAGCCTAAAACAGACGAGTATCTATTATTGCAAAAAAATAGGGAAGTATTTATTGTAGCCTGAAATAAGCACGTGTTTATCGTAGCCTAAATGGGGGATAGATTATAGTAGCCTCAAATTAGGGCAGGTGTCATTTTGTAGACCAAAGCTAGGGAAAGAGACAGTGAGAGAGAGAAAGAGAGAGAGAGAGAGAGAGAGAGAGAGAGAGAGAGAGTGTGTTTATTTTGTAAAAGTTGAGGGAGTGTATATTTATGTAGGCTTAAAGTTTGAGTATTTATTGTAGTAGATTGAAAAGTGAGTCTTGATTGTCACCGAAATAAATATGTTAGATGAATTACATTGGTTACGTTACGTAGAAGAGCAGATATGGCAGGGTAATAAGTAAGTTCTCTTTAGAATTATGTGATTTTGCGTGGTAGCTTCTTTAAAATATATTCTACAATAGCCTCGGGTCATTCAAAGTCCTCCGTGTAATATTTTGTGGGTTAAGTTTCCGAGAACGCTTACAGGTGGGACTGTATGTTTTGGTGGTAGAATTAACCAATAGAATGTTTTCATAAAATCACGTGACCGTAGGTTATGGCTCTTTCTTCTACTGACATTGAACTCATGCCGCCGATGTGAGGATATCTACCCCACTAGTTTCAGAATCCAAAGTCTCTGAAATGAAGGACGTTACTTTTCTGCATCTAGTTATAACGGCAAAACCTTTACAGAAAATATACAGTACATAAAAAAGATGTAATTAGAAAACTAGTAAGACAATTGATCGTGGGATATTTCTCCAATAACTACTGAGATTTATAGTCTGTGATTGAAGACTGGATCCTTTCAATTATTGTAGCAAATATCAGTATGGTAGTGTATTTTGTTGAAAGTTCTAGCGAAAAGATCATTAATGCAATTGATAAGACATCCAGTATCCTCAGATGAAATCTCGCAATGTAAATGCTAAAGAGTAATATGTATAGACAGATAAGGATATAACATGGATATAGCTTCAAGAGATTGGTTTTCGCGGCGAACGCAGTAAACCATCAACAGACTGTTCAGGAAAGTGACGAAATTAATTTAACCAAACGTATTTCAAGAAAATATAAACAACAACAACATATAATGTTAGAAGGTATATAAAGTTTTCATAACAGGAGATAGGTTTCTGCAGCAACAGCAGTCCACAAAATATCTAGATTTATATTGCAACATTAGCATCCAAGGGCTAAATGAATGTTGACAATTCACTGGGATCAACAAATTCAAGCTATCACAAGTTCCCTCTGGACGGATATTAGGATCTACACACACTACTTGATTTCTGCACTTTGCCACAAACAGATGAATCAATTTTCCAGAACCTACTTTCAAATTATCTCAGTAAAATGAATACCATCATTCGAGAACGAAACAAAAATCTTATATCGTTTCCTTCCTTGATGAAGCAGCAATGTACTTCATACTAACTGTCAGGGAAGACTTCATGAATTTACAAATACGTGTGTGTAAATAGAAAAAAAAAAGAAACCTTGTACGTTTCTGACCTTTCTAGTTTATACATTGACTAAATTTCAGGGGAAAATGTAATGTTTCTATAATAGTGACGCATAATGTTAAGCAAATGTTAAACAAAGAATACGGTTAGTTATTTTCATAAGTAAGTATTTTAATATAAATCTCTAACATTCTACAACTATTTGAATATATTGAGCAATAACCTTCTCATACTTCAAGAAAAGATTGAAGTGTGAGTATTGTTTTAATATTTGTAACACGATGCATAATAACTATTGATTTGAGCAATTCAATTAATTTAAGGTTAAAAGAAATAATTGACTCTAAATCTTTAATATGCTTGTATAATTATTGTTATTAAATATTTTGTACGAGTATATATATTGAACAAAATAGGATAGTCTTACTTATCTAGCATTTCATTATATTAGTAATGATTGATAAACTCTCTTGGATTATTCGATTTGGCATATTAAGTATAACCTAATGTAATTGTTTGATATGTTATTTCAATAATAGATTAGCTCCTTGCAGAAATTTTGTCCGAATTAGAGAATGTCAAAAGGTCAATAACTTCTATATACACTTCTGTAAACTGATTATGTCTGCATTTAACTCCTTGGAGATAACCTCAAGTCTTTATGGAAAATCAAGTGAATGTTGACCCCTGAAGGCATAATCCTTTGCTACATTTATATGTTCAATTTAAATTTCTCTCCAATTACATTCCGTGCTTACTTAAAGGCCAAATCGAACAAATGGTCTGGTCTATAATAGGAATCCTGGCGAAATTGTCCGCAGGCTACGAAATCAGGTGTTGTTTTTCTTTTAATTTGAAATAATGCGATGTGAGTAAATGCTAAGTGTTCTCTATTGTAATTGCTTATTCGAATAGGGTGACTTTCCAATTAAAGTTTAAAAGAAGATATCGAAAACTAGCACATAATCTCTATTATTACAAAACTTTCATTGTACAATGGTACAAAGAAAGATAATATAGAAATACTGGTAAATTTAACACAAACATAACTGAATATCGCCGTTCATAAACGCATGCTCATCTGTCTGTCTGTATATCTATCTATCCATCTATCTATCTCTCTCTCTCTCTCTATCTATCTCTGTATCTATCTATCTATCTATCTATCTATCTATCTAACTATCAATCTATCTGCCTGTCTGTCTATTTATCTATCTATCTATTTATCTATCTAACTAATTTACTAATTATATATACAGGGGTTCGACAAAATAATGGAAACACCTTAAAGTTTCAAACAAATTTATTTTTAATATGGAGTAGGACCGCCTTTGACAGTAATTACAACTTGAATTCTACGATGTATGAACTCGTACAAGGTTTGAATTATTTCCAACGGAATTTTTGTCCATTCTTCAGCTAAAACAGTTCCCAGTTCTTGTATTGATGATGGTGGAGGATATCGACTCCTTACTTGCTTTTATAAAATGCACCATAAATGTTCAATAATATTGAGCTCTGGGGACTGTGGTGGCCACATAAGATGTTCAACTTCAATAGAATGTTCCTCGTGCCATTCAGTAAAAACTTTAGCTGTGTGAATTGGTACATTATCATGCTGAAAGATTGCGTTTCCCTCAGAAACAGTTCCGCAGCCACAGGATGAATTTGATCAGATAACATGCTTAAATAGTCTTGACTATTAATTCTGCCATGAAGGGAATTGGGCCGGCAGATTACCCAGATATAGCTCCCCAGATCATTACAGATCCTCCTCCATATATAATAGTTGGAGGAAGGCAGTCTGGTTCAAATGCTTCTTTTGGCTGTCTCCACACGTATACTCGGCCGGTGGCCGGAAATAAGGTAAAGGATGACTAGTCCGAGAAAATAACATTCTTCCACTGCTCTAGGAACCAATTCTGTAGCTTTTTACTTCACTCTAAACGCTTTGCAACGTTTGATTTTGAAAGTAGTGGTTTTCTGATTGCAGCCCTCCCGTAAAATCCAGCTTTATGCAGCTCCCGACGTACAGGTTTTGTAGAAACTGGGTTCTGGAGGTAGTCATTAAGCTCTACAGTAATTTTGAGAACTGTACTTTTTGTAATCCTTTCTAACAATTCGCGTAAGAGTCCGATGGTCCCTATCTGAATGTTTTGGATTTCTTCCGGAGTTTTGTTTCGACGAGGAGGTTTTTCCCTCTTTCTCGAAGGCTGTTATTACTTTCGAGGCAGTAATTCTTGATACACCAAACATTTCTAGATATCACATGGAAAGTTTGATTTATATCAAATGTCACCACAATGACATAGCTTTGCAGAGCTCTTCTTGTCTATCATCGTATGTGCATTTGTTTCTCCCATCATTAGTTTTGTCTCGTTTGGTCCTTCAATATATCATCCACTTGCAACCTAGATATCGCACAGAAAACATGCACCGATTCCATGAACAGAGACCCCCGAAACGGAGCTATTGCTGCCATATATATTTATATATATACATTCTACACTACCTGTATAAAACGAGTATATATGTAAGCATTGGAATGAGTTTGTATATCACTGAAGTATGGTAACAAAAAAATATAGATGCATGTAGGCACATATATACACACTCGTTGTTAGGTATGCATACGGAAGAATAAATAGATAGATACAATTTATAAGGTGTGAATATATGATGCTTTGAGTGCCCGCTATCCAGCAATGGTTAGTCGAAGACGCACACTTACAGTATAGCAATGCCTCAGGACACACTGCCAGTGTGACCAAGCGCAAACTTGAGGAATCTGAGAGGTTGTAAGTACTGCTTCTCCTTGCCCACGGTCTTGACCTTGCACCATAATATTACCACCTTCTCCGATGTATGGCTCCTTTCATGCAAGGACGGAGGTTGAACAATATGGATAAGGTTGAACAATATGGATAAGGTTGAACAATATGGATAAGGTTGAACAATATGGATAAGGTTATTATTCTTCGAAGTGGACTTTTGCTTATTTTTAAACTACTTCTCTGAGCCTTCTGCAAGGCGCTGTCCATTAGGTAGATAAACGTAAAAGTTTCTACAAGTGATATATGAATCAGACCTGTGCAGCCCATATCAGATTTATGCCAACTGATATCTCTATAATATGGATCTAGTGTGTCTGTATTGTTTTGATGGAGGGTATTTATTTGCGTAGTTCTGATACTTAAGGGAGTCGTCTATAGATATTGCATGTGAATGTCTACAAGTATTTAATATGTCAACATTTTACTGTTGAGCTGGAGGATCAAAATACACACAGATGTGAGCTTAGGTCAGAAGTTGATGTCGGTCAAAACTGAAGTGCTTAAGTTTTTAGGTAATCGAGTATATTATCCTATTATTCATCCTGTTATTATTGCGAGTGAATTTTGTTTGGTTACATAATTTTCACATTCTCGCTTTGTTAAATAGTAAGACTGAAATTTCATTAATATTTTTGTTGCATTGTTTATAATTTCTAAGGCTTCATCACCTGACGGCTAACAGAAGATACTTTAGATTTCTTCATATAAATAGCAAATGAAGATTATTTCTTCTGCAGAGTGTATGAAAAGAGTGAGGTTAGGTTATTATATTGCGTGAAGATGTTAATTTCAGGGTATTAAATATTAAAGAAATGTATTTCATTCATCACATGTCAGGATGTTATCAATATTAATATAGAAACGATTTATAATGGTTTTATGGCGGATGTTGGTGACGATTTATTAAATATCCAAAGGTATCAAGGAATTTATATTAGTTTTAGAAAATATATTATATATAATAGTTTTTGAAATGACGTCAGGTAATTAAAGTGTCGACATCACTGGCTTCCGTGTGATTTAATGAGCTAGCTACGATATTCTATACAATCTGTCAATATAATAAGGATATCAGCTATCTCTCTGGAAAAATTAGATACCGCATTTTTCTGACACAAACATATATGCTAGCAGTTGAAGAAAGTATAATTCCAGGTGAAAATTTGGTCATGTTTTGTATGAAGAAAATATGAACTGCATTGTGGCATATCAAGAACGAATACTTATTAGACATGTCTTTTCATCTATGTAGACTTTACATTCTAGAAAATGTTTTAGTGTTGTGAGAGGTATTATATCTACAAAGTACATACTTTAGATTGATGCAATGACCTTTCCATCTCGTAAAGGTTGTTTCCATTGAAGCAAATATTTCTTTGATTTCAGTTACTTTTCTTGAGGCAGTTATCGTTAATATTTACTGTCTTGTGACTAATCAAATTGGCAGACAGTATAATTCAGTAATAAAGTAGTTATTACTGTTGAGGTAACTCTTCTATCATAACAGCATTTACTCCTTTCATTATTTCAAAATAATTACACTGAAAGTGAAATAATTATACTGAAACATATTTTACCAATATCAACACATAAAAATTGACTTCTTGTAACATTAATGGATTGAATATAAATCTTTGCTTCATTTTCTAATGCCGATATTACATTATGAAGGTCATCAGAATAGTTTGAATATTGATTTCTTACATCACTATGAAACCACAGATGAAGTCTACTAACCATCAACATTTGTCGATTTCTTTTACTATGGAATTTAGACTAATAAAAAAGTAAAGATGCTTTCAAAATGATTTGAACTTAGAGTATAAAAGGATTTATCTAAACACATTTAGATCGCTTTACGCTCCAATGTTGTTGTTACGGGGAATGACTTGAGGACAAAGTAATTTATGTAACTTCTGAAATATTATATATGTTCTAAAAATGATATTTTTCCTTATCGACAAAGATTGTATGTTAATCTGTGGAAAAAAAGAACAAAGATTTTCTTAATTTCTAGGTTTCCACATTTTCGTATAACTTGTAACCAATCAGCAACATCATCACTAGATTACGATAAAGCAATTAACAAATTAAGACTATCGCAATGAAGACCGACATGTCGTCCGTACATAAAGTATTCCCCGAAATTTTCGCGCAATGCACGCTGTTCTTCCAGCAAAATTCAGCTTTATTGCATTAGATTTTGACATCTGGAAACAATTTGCTCACAACGCAATTGAATTTCGATTACAAGGAGAGTGAAATTGACACTGAGACGGCAACAGAGATGAGAAATTATTTTCGTAAAGTGGAAACATACATTGCGGAACTGCCAATGCGCGCCACCATTGACTTTTCTATAGTTGCTACTGGAGCTTCAAAATAAAAAGGGAAAATCTTCAAACCCAGCTGGTTACAACAACGTAATTTATACGCTTATAACGAATACTTTGTTTTGTTAAATATGTATTTACTGTTTATGTACATATTTTGTTAGCAAAAGCAATAATGTAACCAAGTCATTCGGATACTGTTGTATTGTTTTGGCAGTGCGTCAACATTGTATGATGACTGTCAGTTACTTCAATTTAAACCTAGTAGTAGTAGTAGTAGTAGTAGTAGTAGTAGTAGTAGTAGTAGTAGTAGTAGTAGCAGCAGCAGCAGCAGAAGCGGCAGCAGAAGCAGCAGCAGCAGCAGTAGTAGTAGTAGTAGTAGTAATAGTAGTAGTAGTAGTAGTAGTAGTAGTAGTAGTAGTAGTAGTAGTAGTAGTAATTGTATTTTGCTCAAGAGCATCTTTGTCAGTGAACAGCATCAACATGCACATCAGTTTCACTAGATGTTATAAAGTCAATAGTGACCGATATCATCATCAAAAGTTTAACGTATTCCTTCTCTTCCATACAAGTTTTGAAAATGGACTTGGTGCCTTATAACATCAGGTCTCTTTGTAGGCAAAGTGGATTTTATGTCGTATAATCCTGATTTTATCGGATACCTTTTGCCGAATTGCTAAAGTAAATTGTTGGTGATATGAGAACCAACAAAACGTCATGCAGACACATACATACATATGCACACACACACACACACACACACACACACACACATGCACATACACACATACACACACACATACACATGTATATAAATACATACATACTGACAGGTACCGCGCGCGCACACATACACACACACCCGCACACCAACTACCTTATATTCAGTAAATACAAATGGTAAACAAAAGTGGTTTACAAATGATTACCCGGTTCTTATTGCACTACATTTAAGTGTTAATCAGATGAACGTATATTTTTTTTAATCTTCCTTCTTTTAGTTATTTTATTTAGTTTTACCCTGATATTATGCGTTACACACTCTCTTCTTCTATTTCTTTGTATTTGCTCATCATGCTTCCATTCTGAGCAGTCTTGTCGGGTTTCTATTCCTTCAACTTTATATTTAGCTTGCGTATATATCCAATTTACACTTAAGCTTGCCAATTATTCCAAATTATCTTTATTCACCCTGCAGCAGAATCTACGTTAACTTGATTATGACCGTATTCGGCGGCAACAGGAGGAATATGATACTTCAGCACTTCTATGATTTTTAATTTATAATGTTGAATCCATTTACCTTTTATTTTGATATAACTAAATCCGTTTTGTTTGGGAGGCCATTGACCTTAATTTCTACAAAATATTAAGGCCAGAGCATATGTATA
>NC_068982.1:179064128-179064470 GCF_001194135.2 Octopus bimaculoides | reverse complement strand
CCGACACGAACACACTTACACACATATATACACACACAGACAATCACAATATCTCCACACTAGAGCACAAACCCACATACATTTCAAGAAAAAACACATGCATATATACACTTATAATACAATTGTAGCAACCACAACCAACACCCATACACACATATTTAAGCAGGTACATGCACACACCTACACACCACTCCGGCAACCACAAATCATATTCACACACGCATATTTGCATACATATGTACACACACATACAAACACCATACGCCTGTTCCCCAGTAAAAATGTCACACACACACTCAAAAGAAAAACACACACAATACAATCCCAACAATCACAACAAAC
>NC_068982.1:179058713-179061423 GCF_001194135.2 Octopus bimaculoides | reverse complement strand
GCGGTCATTGGATCGCGGTTTCGATTCCCAGACCGGGTGTTGTGAGTGTTTATTGAGCGAAAACACCTAAAGCTCCATGAGGTTCCGGCAGGGGATGGTGGCAAACCCTGCTGTACTCTTTCACCACAATTTTCTCTCACTCTTACTTCCTGTTTCTGTTGTGCCTGTAATTCAAAGGGTCAGCCTTGTCACAGTGTCACGCTGAATATCCCCGAGAACTACGTTAAGGGTACACGTGTCTGTGGAGTGCTCAGCCACTTGCACGGTAATTTCACGAGCAGGCTGTTCCGTTGATCGGATCAATTGGAACCTTCGACGTCGTAAGCGACGGAGTGCCAACAATACAAATATATGTATTATGTATGTATGTATGCATGTATGTATGTATGTATGTATGTATGTATGTATGCATGTATGTATGTATGTATGTATGTATGTGCGTACGTACTATGTATGTATTTACGTATACTAGGGCCTTTAAATTTAGTAGAGTTGAATTTAAGGTCATTGCTGTCCTGCAGAAAATGAATTTAGATATTACAAAATGAAAAAGTAAAGGAATACAGCATAATGAATTAAAACAAAGTAGAAGTGCCGAAATATTCATACAAATATGTATGTACACATATAGACATAACTATACATACACACACAGTGTCTTATATATACGCACAGATATACAAATATCAAAATTTGATAAACAAAATGAAATAGTACAGTTCTATATTTAAGAGATGAGGAATTATGTACTTTATTTACATTATTTATATTTGGCGGATATGTATCCTTATCTTGTTTGTTGTTAACACAACATTTCGGCTGATATACCCTCCGGACTTCATCAGGTGTCTTGGGGAAATTTCGAACTTGGGTTCACATTCCTAAGGTATTTTTCGATGTCGTTGTTGTTGTTATTATTATTATTATTATTATTATTATTATTATTATTATTATTATTATTATTGTTGTTATTTTTGTTGTTGTTGTTATTATTGTTATTATTATTATTTTTCAGGTCACTGCCTAGAATCGAACTCGGAATCTTGTGGTTAGTAGCCCGCGCTCTTAACTACTACGCTTTATTTAAAAAAAAAAAAAAGAGATCACCACTGGAAAATACGAAAACTAAAATAAGCAACATATATGCCAGGACAAAACAACCTACTAAGCAGGCCGAGTGCAGATATGAATAGCATATGGGAACCGGTATTAAGGAAGGATAGGAAAATATTGGATTTATAAGCCCTAAAATGTACTCCATACGAGCATATGCCGTAGTGGTTAAGAGCGCGGGCTACTAACTCCAAGATTCCGAGTTCGATTCCAGGTAGTAACCTGAATAACAATAAGAAGAAATTTTCCTAAGACACCCGAAGAAGGCTGGAGAGTATAGGACAAATATCAGTCAAATGTAAATAATGTAAATAATGAAAATGAAGTTAATATAAAACGAACGTGTATTATGTTCTAACGGATGCTTCTATTCAGCCGTCTGATAACTGCTAATTGGTCTGTTATCTAACATCTCGTTGAAGTCCAATTGATCGGCCGTAATGGATATATAATATTTCGATTGATATGCTTGTACTCACATACACATGCACATGTGAGTGTAAAACATGGAGTATATGCCTGTGCGTCTGTAATCAGCAAAAATAAACATAGTTACTTTCGATGGGTCTGTTAATGCAAAAAAAAATTATGATTGTGATGTCCATACAATATATAAATATATATTGCATATATACGCACGCACACTCCTACATATGTCTGTACGCACACACACGCATATACATATACACATACGTATACATACCTATGTATTTATCTCTCTCTCTCTCTCTCTCTCTCTCTCTCTCTTTATATATATATATATATATATATATATATATATATATATACATATATATATATATGTTTGATTTATGAGAGAGACGGAAGGTGGAAGATTCAAGAATGTTTATAAACCACTACAATTGTTTCCACCCATCTAGCATCGATCTCTCAAGGGTGGGACACTTAACAACTGATTTACGAGTATCCGATATTGTAGATATGTCTCTGCAGGGAATTACAAGAGGTATCATGAAAATAACAAATGTTCCGCAAGATATCTTCTCGGTTGGTGTATAAAAAACAGCAAATTAAAAGATACGGCTTCGTTTTTATAGAAGGTCAATAATACAAAGCAGATGCAAAAAGAAAGAAATACACAATACAGAGAAAAAGTATTAAATATAATTATTAACAGATACGGATGTATAAACATCTTCGCTTAGGATGTTGGCGCACGTACACTCGCTCGTACAAACATCCACGAAGACATAAGCCTACGCATACGCCCGATTTTGCGCACAGATGCTCACACATACGCTCACACTAATAAAAGCAAAAGAACCGTAGTGAAGTCAATGATGTAGCAAAACCGTTGTTTTGAAAATGCAGGAATAACAATAGCGGAGAGTATTTATCAAAAATTGATCAGTTAAAAGATGTGAAGTAAGAGAATATGTATGTAACCTATATGTAAATGCGTAGATTATATAGGTGCATATTATGTGTATACATATAATAGAAAATCTATGTATGTATACAGTCATATATAAGAATGTATAGGTACTCGTACTGGTTTAAATGTGTGCATCTATCTATACGAAAAAATATATATTTGTGTATACATTATGTTTACATATATATATATATATATATA
>NC_068982.1:179056078-179058146 GCF_001194135.2 Octopus bimaculoides | reverse complement strand
ATATATATATATATATATATAGTTGGAATTTACAAAACAACAAAAGGCGAAGACAGGTGTGTGAACAACAAACGGGTGTATTAGCTTAACGCTCGGGAAGGTGAGGAAGTCTTTTGCGTTTCCAGCCTAATTAAGATTCAGCTGAATTGGGTACTTAAGCTGAGGCACCAAGTCAGTCCGGTATTATTCGCACAGCTCGAAGTAAGGTGAATAAAAAGCAAATATGTAACAGGGATGTCAAGATATTAATGCAAGGTATTATTGCATTAATACCTTGACATCCTTGTCAGTTATTTACTTTATATGAGTATAGAGATGCTTATGCATATGAATTCCCATATCCATGACTTTGACGCGTAATATGCATGCATACCTATATGTATATGTGAACGTGTATGTATATATGCATACATATACGTGATTGTGCGCATGTACCTGCGTATATATATGTGCATACATTTTGTTTATTGTAGTTTAAATTATACTGTTTCCAGACCCACCGAAAGTAACAACCTCTAGTTTACTATCTCCTTCCCACAATCCATAGAGATACTGCTAACCAGGGCCGGATTATGACCCATAGAGGCCCTAAGCACTTAAAAGGTTTTAGTGCCCCAGCATATATATAATCCAAAATATAAGCAATAATAAAGCATTAAATTAATTTTTGTTTTTCAAAATGAAACAAAACTAACAGTAAGATGGAAAATGTTTATTTTTTGTATACTTCTACTTTATTTATATTTGAAAAGGTTTCTCCAACATTCTTTAATTGCAAAGTCCTTGAACGGATCTTTAAAATTAATCTTACGTAACGCATAAAAATAAAGCATCCAACCTGCCTTGTTGCACAGTTGTTTTGAAGAGATTTTTAATATGCTTCAACAGAGAAAATGAACGCTTAGCTGAACATTTGTGACTATTAATGTTAAAAATATAAGAAAAGTAATGTCTACATTTAGAAAGGCACGCTTAGTAATGTTTATTTTAGCAAGTTTAAAACGATTTCTAATGTGCCGTAAAGTATTTACAATTTTTGTGGTACTCACCCTTGCCTCGGTGCCCGAAGCACGTGCTTATTTTGCTTAAGGGTTAATCCAGCGCTGTTGCTATCTACACAGATTACTTACAAACACACAGATATATGAGCGCGTATCATAATGTGTATGTTTGTGTATACGTATAAGCATGTCTACATTCCCACACGCGCACATATGTTCATATATTATATTAATACATGCAGATATACAAATGTGTGTGTATCCACGTCTAATAATTTTCCCTAAAACCATATGAAAAGTTCATTATAAGTTTCAATATAATTTTTGATATTTTACTGTAGTTTGTTATGTTATGTTTCTTTTATCTGTGTTCGTCTAATACAGATGCTTGTATATCTATGAGCATATATACAAGTGTTTGTACGCGCGTGTGTATGTGGATATCTATGAATGTTCATACCTGCATATCCATGCGTGCGTGAATATATATATATATATATATATATATATATATATATGATAAACAAGGTACAACAAACAAGCAAGCCACATAGAAACATCTCCTTCATCAGCTGCCACCATTAAAACACCGGTGTTTCGAAGAATTAAGTCAGTACGCATCGTTGAAATGGTTCTTCCCACGAACACAAATTAAATCATTTTCGTGGAGGATAGTGGCGGACGGAAAACAAGACAGGAAAACGAAACGGTGAATAAACAAACAAGCAAAAACGCTGTACAGCTAGACGTTAACCTTTATACAGTAAGTTTTAACTATTTTTCTAACGCGACTCTCTCTATCTCTATTTCTATCTCCCCCTCTCATTCTTCCCTCTACTATTCTTTGCCTCTACCTGTCACTACCAGGTTACTGTCAATCCCTATATATTTATGATTATAAATGATTTTACCGATAAGGTTTTTTCATACTGGGCTACCCGGCAAAATTGTTAATTATTAATTTTATTACTAATTGACGATTCCCTGCCCTGTATATCTATATATACATATGTACATGTGTGTACTTACCTTCATATATATATATATATATATAAACATATATATAT
>NC_068982.1:179048128-179054729 GCF_001194135.2 Octopus bimaculoides | reverse complement strand
TATATATATATATATATATATATATATATATATATGTGTGTGTGTGTGTGTGATTATGCTACTTTATTCCAGGCGAGAGGAAACATAGCGGAAATAATTTTGTAAGTTCTCCGCTGCGTGCATTAATGTCATGTAACAATATTTTGGAGTCGAAAGCTGAGGCTGACACGGTTAAATGAACTTATCTAATGACACTCCTAGGCAAGCAAGGCTCAGTTTGCTCTGTCAAATGGTAAACTAGACAGGAAATATTTGTATGTAATCATTAAATTCTGTTAGGCCTTTTTTTAGTTTCCGCGGATTAGTGTTGCTGTGTTTTGTTGATGTTATTTAGGTTGGGGTTTGTACCTTTGTGCAAATATATTTTCTTTATTCGTGTTTGAATTGTGGTATTGTTTGAATAAAAGTAAAGTGGAAAGAGTCACAAATTTGGGAACTTATCTGTTGTACATAAGTCAAGGCAAGAAAAATAACCCAAAAGTTAAAACTGTCCTGTTTTTAGAACATGTGACTGTTGCGAGTTGCAAAAATCGAAACTTTGCAAATTTATTATATCAAGAGGATGAATCTATGTAGGCATAAAATTTTGGTCTTCACTAAATTCGTGCATTAGCGTCATGCGAGGAAATGTTATGATTGTGCCCAGATTTGGCCACCTAAATTCAATATGGCGGGACGTGTTTTCGTTTGAGTAGCTGTTGGCGTATATATAATGTTGATATTAATTCGGTCGTGGTTTGTATTTTCGTATGAATGTCTAATCGTGTTTCATCTGTGGTATTAAAACTTAGGAAGACTTGAGATTTGTGGGATTTAATTTTTGCACATATGTTCCATCACAGAATTATTAAAATCCATCCCTGTAAGCAATTGTTTTTAAATTGTTTTTAAATAGTTTAATGACAACATTTACAAACAAATATCTGGGATTGAGATGGTTGCAAAATTTACTCCAAATTATGCCAATTTGGTCATGGCATACATGGAGGTCCAGATATATGAACAATTTAAATTAAAATACGGCTTGGATTATTATAAATATTTACTAGAAAACTGGAAATGTTGCTTAGATATCTGACTGGTTCTACTGACGCATACATTTTGCCATAATTAACAGCATAAACAATGGCATTCCTGGACATTATAATCATCAAAATGGACACAAACATGGAAACGGAAACGGAAACTCATTATAATCCAGCAGATTCTAAACACAACCTGATGTTTTCCTCATGCCATTCCAAACACACGGATACTAATATTCTGTTTAATATTGCAAGAAGAATCTGCACAATTGTTTCAAAGTAAGAAACTCGTAATAAAATTAAAACAAATACTGCTTGAAAGACAACATCCATCAATGTTAATGGAGAACAGAATAGAACATACCAAGGCAATAGATATTCATGAACAAGGAAAAATTAACTTCAGATATGCCCAATACTCTACAATTTATTACAAAATACAACCCCCAAAGCGCAGAGGTTTACAACATTATCCACCTCACCATTTGACTTTTAAGAAAGGACCCAATAATAAAACAAGAATTCGTAATACACAAAATAATCATAAGCAAAAGACAATTAAAATTCCTCAAAATACAGCTCACCTTCGCTAAATTACCCTCCACAAACCCCACACGATATCTCAACACAAATCTTGCAAGCAAACTGCGAGCAAAACTAATTACAACGCGAAAATATTACTAATTTTACAGGTAAAGAAATGTCAAACAAAGGTCCATTCTCTATTCTTCTGACTACAGACACATTTACTTTTAGTATCCTATGACGTAGCATGCTGCAATGTATCTACAATTATTCTAACCCAATGCCTTGCACATTACCTTTACTGTCTGTCTCATCACAAATCCGGTGAGTCTGTATTAAGCTCATTTACACATTTCCCACCTAGATATATACAGTCTGGAACATCCCTTTTGCCTATATTTCCATATAGACGTTGAAACTTAGTATTCATTCCATCGACCCCATTATTCTCAGGGGCCTGCATTCGTTAGAACATCCACCATATTCCTCCCGCAAAATAAAACACAATTTGTGGTATGATCTGTATTAATCAGTGTGGTTCAAGAAACATAGACATTTACTATTTCATTTCATCACTTGCAGAATTGTCACTAAAGTTTGTTTATTATTAGGAAGGATTGACAGTTTAATCCAGGTGATTAATGTTTCACACAAGTTTTCGTATGTTAGAAAACTTTTAATATGTTATCTAAGCATCTGCATGCATAGCCTTTATAGTAATCTAGATTCGTTAAAATAACTCGAATACTCTAGAAGAAAATCCACACTAATAGTAGAACGCTTTAGTAATTCTTCTAACGTCAGTGTTAGACACATGCATAGTTCCTACTAGCAAGTTATAAATCATTTGTGTAATAAGTGTTCTTGGCTTTTGCATTGCAGAAGTGAATCACGTTTATGTTAAATTTCTTGTACGAATAACATAAGAGTGTATCATTAATCAAAGCAACTTCCTTGCGCTTGCAATAGGTGTCAGGAAGACAGATAGGAATTCCAACTACCCCAACCATTAATTTCTTTTTCTGATTCTCTTTATGTATTCTAATGCATGCTTGGCAGGGTTTTATGCCAGAAGTCTAACATATTTAGAATGGAATTAAAATATTTTTTCTACAATTCTTTCGGTATTTTTACCATTTTTTCCTCTCGTAAAAATTGTTGCTTATTAACTGTTAATATACTTCGAAGATTAAATAAACTACATTAATATATTTCATCCATGTTTAACTGAAAACACGTCTTAAATTGCAAGAGAAATTATACATTCTAATAAATTATATGGTCGTCATTTTATATCATATTAGATTCAGGTAATTTACTTGTAAAATGTAATTATAATGTTTTCCATTGAATTATATCTTAATAATACGTTTTCTATATAAGGTTAATATCATCAGTAAACTAATGTGATGTAGAAAGAATTAAAAATGTTTTTTTTTCTTGAATAATATTACTGTGCTACATTATTTAATGAATTTACACTCGTAGGCCTCTGCAGTATCGGTGCTTAAAATGCATAAGAATGTAACTTGTACAGTATAGTTTCTAGGCAGGGTCCCATTCACATAGTTATTTCACTGGGATTTATTCGTGTTTCCTAACAACTATAATAATGAAATTTCACAGAAAGTGAAATAGCATTTCCAAACATTTCCAAGTTAATCTTTACTAGTTTAGAAAAGTATATCAATTTCAATTTAATAGATATGAAATTGGTTTTTCTTTTATAAAACTGTCATTTGAACTCACTTCTTCTTTATATGTTACATAAATGTTCATCGTATTTCTATGTTTATTCTAATTTCAGTTTGTTCATACTAATTTCAGCTTCTCTAGATACAGAGCCTAGTTAAAAGAAACGCAATTACATGCGCCTCCAGTGGAAACACTTAAGAACACCATGTATTCACGTAAATTACTTTGGAAATGCGTGGTTTCTTGAACGTAACGAAGAGAGACTGAGGACGATTAAACGTACAAAGCAATAGATCTGACACAATTACGATAAATTCTATAATTATGATAAAATTACTTGTTATCTAATTGCCTATGAAGGAATGTTATTTAATCGCCTTTCCTTTATAAGAAAATCTCAAACAAGGCGAGAAGTAACTTAGTGTAAGGGACTATGAAGAAGGAGAAATTAGGACGAAAGGAATGGCTTTAGGCTTCAAAGAGCTCAGGTCATAAAAAGGAGGAAAACAATAAGTTGAATGAGAGTTCCAAAGTTTGACAGTTGAGGATAAAAGCTACAACCAAAGAAAGACTTCCTTATTCTTAGAAGCACATCAGCGCTTGTATGAAGAGGCTGTGAGTTTCGAGTCAGGGGGAAGGTACAAGTGATTTGTAACCAAGAGAGAAAATTCATCAGTATATATCTTGTGACAATAATGATAGAAAAACTCGGGTAATAGTGTATTGATCACATGTTTACAACCATCCAGAGATTAACCAATAAACACATCGTCATTTGGGCATATTGCAGGGAAGATAATCTTATTAGATCGTAGCGTTAAAGATTTCCAAATGAAGAATAGTTTCAACATTTGTAAAGTTGATATGTGTAAAATTTCGTTCCTCAATACCATTAAACTATGTATCCTGATCTTTCTATATTGAGACGGGTGGCCTTTTCTATCGGGTATAAATATTTCAGACGAACAACAATACATATCAAGAGAAATATGAGTAACAACACTTGAGATATCTTATTCCACATACGTAAGTGTACAATCATGAACGAAATAGCAGAGTTAACGTTTAAGCTTATCACTGTTGTCTTTCAACATTCAATACAAAGAGAATAACATTAAAATTATCAGGTTCAGATACATTCGCCTTGTAAGTTGAGGTTCATATCCACACGAAGAAAAAAACCATTGAAGTATTTACTGATCGCTATTTAAATGTAAACAAACTGCATTCCCTGCAGTAATATTAGTTAATAAATAGAAAACAATAAAATACATATAATGTTACAAAACAATGTTCTACCTTCAAGTACTACCGTATAACTAAACTGATAAATATATTCAAAATAGACGTTTATGTTATAAACATTAAATAAGATTCTCCTAATAGAAATACCTGGTGCTCAAGCATATTCGAGTAGAATGTAAATTTTTGTTTAACCATGCCAGTAGTGCGTCAAGGATAATATAAAACTGATTGTTACTTGCAGCTACATGCTGCAAAAGTAATAGTTAAAGTAACTGATACCTTCGTCTTGGAAAGTAGCAAAGGCATTGTAAATAGTGATAGTAGAGTTGCTCCCCTTGAGCACTGGTGTTTTTATCACAAGAACAAATATTTTACCCTATTCTAGAAAATGACGCTTATCGCATTGGTCTATACCGGAGGCGGGGTTGCATGTATTGAGATGCAAATATAAATCAGATTAGATGCTAGCTCGTGGCTATGATATATATATATATATATATATATATATATATATATATATATATTTGTAAAAGCGTTTTCTGAGTTCTCATTCTACAATAGCTTAATTGACTTATACTCTACTATTTTATATACGCTGCTCAAGTATATATATATAAATATATATATATTAGTTTTGTAAATACAGCATACATATGAGTGTTTCGTTCAATAAGCCCGAAGTCAATCGAAAAAAAATATTTTTATGCGAGTTTCTACCTGATAAAGTTCAATCACGTCTATATAACAGTTGCCTGTTTAAGTGTCATTGCAAAAAGAGAAAGTACTAAACTATAATTGTAAATCGAAGTGATTCGAAGTGATTGTAAATGTACTTATTGTACTTTCAAATTTTTCGTTCAAATAATCGATTGCTATTTATACCCAGAAGCTAGAAAAGAATTTTTAGAACATAGTCTTCTGTAAGTTGTAAATCTCTAAATATTTCAAAATAATTAAAGAGAAAAGGCGGATTTTGGGTTTTGCTTAGAGGAAATTTCAGTATATATAATATTAGAATTCACTACTATCATTACTTGGTTTTGAAGTAAACAATTAAGAATAGATTGGAAATATATGAATTGCTACGGGGGGAAAATGCCTAACAAAACAGATTTTAAAATATGCAGCTTTATTTTTTATTTGGAGCACGGTATTTTTCATCTTCTGAATGTCGCAATCATATTCACATAATTAAGCATACACGTACTCATACACACACAAATACACACACACACACACACACACACACACGTCTCACATGCACGCGCACATATTAGTTAAAGGCTAATTGCAACTTACGTAGACGTGTTTCATTCGGAAGAGTGGGAGGGAGCTAGAATGTACGAATTGTAAAATATAATAATAGAAAAAACACAGAAAGAAAAAAAAACCTCTATGTGAGAAAAGATATTAAAATAAAGGTAACGTTAAAAATGAAATTATATTTTGGCGATATTGTGTTTTTTCTTGTTTACCGATAGAATATTTATAAATTTGTTTTCTTGCGATGTCAGCTTTCTTTTATAGAATTTCGTTTTTCTTCTTTGAGTCGAACACATGTTCGACTTACGTGATATTGTTAAAGTGCCATGAAAACTTACATGAATTATACACCGTTGCAAATTTATACCTTTAAAGGGAATAGTTACCAAAGGTTATGTTGATAATAAGCATAAATATTATATTCTAGCAATCCTGTCTTTATGCACACTCTCTCTGATCTTGTGTATTGATCAGTAGAAGTGACAACGCTATCATTTTTCCCCTAACTTATTCACAATTAACTTCCATCGAAATACATAAACGCTTATAGTAAAGCCGAATTATATTAAATTTCAAATTGTTAATCCTACATTAGAATTTTTTATTTTTAATTTTAAATCTTGGAGTGTAAAATAATATATATATATATATATATATTCGGCATTTGTAAAAAAGGGAAAACAGCCTTTACTGGGAGGACAGACGTTTAATCATGAAAAATCTCAAACAACTAAGAAATCAACAGATAAAGAAAAATGTACTTTATTTCTTCAGTTAATACAATTTTAAAATATCTACGGAACATATGATTATAAGTTTTGTCGAAATTACTCTAAGCATAATTAATA
>NC_068982.1:179046135-179048079 GCF_001194135.2 Octopus bimaculoides | reverse complement strand
ATATATATATATATATATATATATATATATACATACATACATAAAACATTTAAAGTAGATTTTATCATGAAACCTGAGAATTAACGTCAAGATTCAATGACTTGGATGATAACAATAATAACATAATGACGTGTGACTGTGAACTGAAAATTAATCCATGCAAAAGGAAGCCGTTGACTATAATCGATACTTCGAACTGATAAATGACATATATTACTATTATTGATAACTATTGATGCATGGTTATAAATTCTAAACTGTATACCAGTCATATTTTCAATATCAATATGACATTATTTTAATAATACTTTAATATATATATTTTTTTTAATTTCCTACATGCAATAACTACATACACGAAAGACACAGTCTTCTACTTCATCTTTACTTGCCACCTCTGAAAGGAATTCACATAGATGATATTGGTAAAATTGAACAACAAACACCAGGAGACCATCTTAGGTCCTGCATAAATATTGCGTAAACTGAACCAGTCATTGACCTTCTACAAACCCAATTAAGACTCACATGTCTGGTCACATCTGTCTTGATGCTCCTGCCGCATACGTAAATTTTCTATATCACACAAACTGGACTTAAAACAATAAAGAAATGAGTGAAAAGTTGAAAAGAAGCACATTTCTAAGATATTATCTCTATAAGGTGACAAGCACAATTACAGATTATTAATAGTTTATAAATCTTCTAACTGTTCGTTTGAATAAATTTCTACTTGACGTGTACGAAAATGCTGCATCATGTGTGGTAGAGATTACTTATACCCTACCTTTATTTCATATATATTTTTATACTCTGAACTTTTTATTACCAAACACTGTTTTGGCATCTGAACATCTTCCAATAACTATTTATTTACACTTTAGTTTTCTCTGGTGGTTCTAAAACTATGACACTATAATATAAAGTTAAACAATCTTTCTTTCTTCAGGAGACACCAATTTATTTCTTTTACTGCAAACCATTAAGAATAAAATAGCTAAAACTTACACTATATAAGACAATATAAAAAGAAATATACAATAAACTTAAAGAGAATAAACTGTTTGTACACAAGCCTTGAAAATGTTTTGATGGAAGACTAAAAATGGATATATTTATATGACCATAGTAATTAAACTGCAAAATATAGCAAACATTTTTTTCTTTTATTCATTTCTTGCAAAAGCAGCAACACTTCTATAGACTTTCATTCTGTTGATAATGAAATTGATAAAGCAAAACAGTGTATATTACAGGTAGAAAGAGTATAAATATTTAAGTATAAACAATGAACTGCTACTGATGTAATGGCACATGCCAATCTTAGTGTTCACTTAGAAAAATGTAGAACTATTAAAAATAGGAAACTATATGCGTAAAACATAAAATGTATTTCGTTTTTAGATGTTAATGGATGTGCTTTATATTGTAAAATCTCAATGACTCATATATTTAAGGATTAAATTTACTACTAAGCTATATGCTTCGGCAGAGTTCTTAAAGGGTAACTATTTTATTCATATTCTATTTTATATCATGTGAGAAATGCTATAAACAAAAATATATTTTCCGGACATGTTTATTTCGCTTCCGGAAAGATTAGCATAACACTCTTTTACTTTTCTGTCGCTCTTAGAGGATACAAAAACAAAAACAAAAAAAACAAAGGCTAAAAAAAAGCCTCTTTCCTTTTACTTCGATATGCTGGTATTGATATCTATAATTCGTAAGACTATAAATTTGCCTGGCTCAAACGAAAAGCACGTTTGGTTTGCTAGTTTGTTGCTCTGTGAATGAAGAGAATCTAACAATAATATATCACTGCCTGCCAAATTAAAATTTATGAGCTGTGAATGCAGTGAACTGCGTCAATAAATATTATAACTTCCGTTGTAAAATATATATATATATATATATATATATATATATATATATATATATATA
>NC_068982.1:179043348-179045627 GCF_001194135.2 Octopus bimaculoides | reverse complement strand
ATATATATATATATATACATGAGGGGAGTAAAAAGAAACTAAGAAAATACACACTAGGTATAAAAGTAATAGCTTTTTTTTATAAAAACAAAGATATATATATACAAATAAATGATATGAGGTGGAATTTAGAAGTATAAAAATCATTATCATGAGTCAATATAGAAAGTCATGCCGGTTTCGTTATCGCTGTTCACTGACTCTCAAACGGTGTTGGGTCTAATAGTACCTGAGTGAAAAGATTGCATGGAAGGGAGGTAAACAGTTCTGAAAGTGATGCAATTAGGTTAATATGATTAATAGAGAATGAACGATATAGGGAATGTATGAGGATTAGTGAGATAACTGGTATTAGTAAGGTCAGTAGCTTCATCAGTGATGATTTAGATATGCTTAAACACCTACCGGAAACAATAAATGAAGGAAGCCTATTAGAATCATTCGATGTGGTGAACTTGTACACCAATATCCCATACGATTACGGTATAAAAGTAATTACTTTCTGACTAGAAAAATGCCCAGAAGAGATGCAGGACGCATCACCCACAACTTCATAATCACAGCACTGCAATTTACCCTCCAGAAAAACTACTTTATGTTCGACATAATTTAAGATCGAAAAAAATGTGGAATCACGATGGGAACTCGAGCTGCTCCAGTCATTTCGACCCTTGTAATGGGTTATCTAGAGCTTAAAATATACCAATTATCACAACAAAAAATATAGTACCTCATTTTATTGCTATTTAAAGAACTGGAACAGATACTTTGATGATTGCTTTATACTTTAGAACAATAGCATGGACAAACACCTCGATTTCACAATAATACTCAAGAATATCAATAGCAACATACAATTCACCATATAATACAGCAATAGACAACTTCCTTTGCTTAACATCCTAATTAAAATAGTCAAAAAACACATCGAAACTCACATCTTTTATAAACACACAAATTCAAAACAATACCTATTATTCAACTCATGCCACCCCAAACACATAAAAATTGATATAACTTATAATCCAGCGCAAAGAATTTGTACCATAGCTTTGGATACCAATACCCGTGAACTAAGACTCCGTGAACTTAAATCAATACTAATCAGGAGACATTACTCAACAGCTTTAATAGATGATGGGATTAAACGAGCATAGGAATTAAACATACAAACATTAAGGGAAGTTAACCGAAATACTGCACTAAATTTTAAAGTACACAAAACCCAAGAAACAATGAGACATTCAATGCCATCATCCAAAATCTACCCATTCTTACTCAAAATAAAACAATGAATAAAAATTTCGGCTCACACAAAAACAAAATGCTACCGAAATCATTGAAAAAATATTAACCAGCGCAGGACTATATTCCTTAGCTACAGTACCAAAAGTAGAAAAACGCGGGCGGCCTAACTGTGGCTCATGCCCTCACCATTTGGAGGGTACACAATTTCACTTCACACGAGGTGAAAGATTTAAGATAAATTCAAATTTCACTTGTGTCTTTGAAAACATAATTCATGCTACTACCTGTTCAGGTTTCGGAAATCACTATATAAGCCAAATACGAATGTTCCTCATAAGAAAAACAACGCTTCACAAAGAACAAATCCGCTTCCTACAATATAGACAGATATAGGTCAGAGAGCACACCGATAGATATCCTAGGAACCGCCATAGCAACTTTCATTAATAAATAACAAACACAACTTAACATGAACACACAACTTAATACAGGACACTACTAACCTTACACATACCAATGATCCCCCTAAACCTCATACATCCTATATACCGTTCATACTCAATTAATCATACTAACTTAAATGCATCACTTTCAAAACCGCTTACGTCCGTTGCATGCACTCTTTTCACTCAGGTACTATTAGACCAAACCCAGTTTGGTAATCGGTGTTGATTCAAAGTCAGTGAACAGCGATGACGAAACCGGTATGACTTTCTATATTGACTCATGATATTGATGTTTATACTTCTTAATTCCACCTCAAACCATTTATTTGTATGTATATATCTTTGTTTTTACAAATAAGTCATTACTTTTATAACTAGTGTGTATTTTCTTTGTTTCTTTTTACTTTTCCCATATTTATACCACGTGCAGTCTTCGCTACTCTGCATTCTGAATTCAAATCCCTTCGACGTCATTTAGCCTTTCCTGATCGATACATAAAACGAAAAATCAATGTAAATTACTATAACGAGATATAAAATATACTAAACCACATAATATAATTAATTATCGATAATAAACAGAAA
>NC_068982.1:179040853-179042711 GCF_001194135.2 Octopus bimaculoides | reverse complement strand
ATAATAATAATAACAATAATAATAATAATAATAATAATAATAATAAATCAGTGTAAATTGAGATAACGAGTTATAAAATATACTAAACCACAGAATATAATTAATAACAGATAATAAACAGAAAACAGAGTAATAATTGAAATCGCGTTGAAGGAAATGTAATTTTTTGTTAACGAGCTGCATTATTATAAAAAAAAATACACCCATAGTAAGAGTTATAAAATAACAGTGGATGCTACAAAATGATGAGATGAAACCAAACTAGAATCTAATGAAAGAAGGATAATAATCAAATATTTGACGGCGGAATAATATTGCAGTTATCCCTTGCTTCAAGATCAGTGTGGTTGGCATGTGACTCGCGATACGTGATTAATATTGAATTCACGTATGCTGTGGGCGGATAAATATACATATCTACACACTCATACATACACACATATACATGTATGTATTTATGTATATATATTTATATATATATATATATATATATATATACACAGATACCTATGTACATAGAATAAAAATATATTACATATATAAATGTAAAGATAGGTAGATAGATAGATGCTCACACACGCACACACACCACATATATCCGTGTTGAAATGTATGCATGTATATATGTTTCGCAGTTAAGCATTTAAATTACCACCTACTGTTAACCTTATAGCAAGGCCTATACGTAGTGAGGTAAAACACCAGTAGTACTTACGTATACATTTATCCCTTAGACGGTTGCATAACCTCTAACTCATATATACATTATAAATGTACGTATACACAGTCATATATATATATCTATGTATATATTCATGTATGTATGCATGTATGTATGAAGTGTTTGAAATGATTGCGACAAAACATATTAAATTTACCTGATCATTACCGGATCAAATATAGGGAAGTTATCCTTTGAATCAGGAACATATTGTTAAGAAATTTTACGTAACGCACAAACATTAATACATTAATACATAAACGTAATAATTGAATTAATATATTAGAAATACTTTTATTTTTTTTTACTCTCCCGTTGTGACTTTTAAAGAGTAAAGTGCCAAACAATTATTCTGAAGAACCTTCCATCTTTTAGAATAATGAAACTAATTGATTTATTGACTCAATGTGTTTTGCTAAATTGCATCAAACCGTATAATTGACTTTATTTGAATCATAGCGTAAACCATTAGGGATATTTATAGCAGTAAACTTATAAATCATCCGCGTATTTATAAATCCTGTTTTTCATGTTAAGTTCTATAATAGCAAAACTGACACACGGTTTTTAGGTTTCTTTCATAATAAAATTCATTCGCTAAAACATAAAACAGTTCTGCTTGAAAAATCAATTTGAAATCAATGGAACGGGCAGACCCGATAATAGTAATAATAATAATGATGATGATGATGATGATGATGATGATGATGATGATGATGATATAAAAATAAAATTATATTTCGGATGTAGGTTCAGTTAATTAGATCGACCCAGTACTTGACTTGAATTTATTTCAGCGACCCGGAAGAACTGAAACGAAGATTACATAGGGCCTGATGATAGACTCTGTCAGACGTGTAATAGAGTCATTCCCTGTATGTTAGGATGTACAGATGTATGTATGCATTTATGCATGTATGTATTATGTATGTATGTATGTCTGCTTGTCTGTATGTATGTGTGTACGTATGTGTGTTTGTACTGTATATATACATATATGTATATATAAATATATATACATACATATATATATATATATATATATATATACATATATATATAGTTATATATGTGTGCGTGTGCGCGCGCTGCGTATGTATGTGTACATATATACATATATATATATATATATATATA
>NC_068982.1:179035617-179040545 GCF_001194135.2 Octopus bimaculoides | reverse complement strand
GTGTGTATATATATGTATATGTATGTATGTATGTATGTATGTATGTATAAGTACACCGTTCATTACAAAATGTACAGCTCAGCAAATTTGAATATCTTACAGAGAGCATTTTAATATTGTATGTCGTTATTTGCGAAAATAAAGTCTTTGCAAAATATTGAAGCATAAAAGTCATTTAGCGGTTGCATGAATTTATTTCTCTTTGACCTTCAGAAAAATAATATGACATATACATCTTCTTTCTTAGAAGCCCGTAATGGGCTTTGTTTATATTATCTTCTCCGTAGCGGTGAAATCATATACGTGACTAACAGATTCTATTCAGAATTTCCAGCTCTCGAAAGTCGCATATTTTTCACCCTTGCTAACCGTATTGTAATGTATAACCAGTAAATCCTAGTTCAAAGAAACTAGTTTTTAGTCATAGCCATGTACGTTATTCCGAATGGCTGTTCTCTCTCATCCTCTTCCTATCAAATGCGCATGCTCTTTATATCAACGTTATTTGCATAACATTCACTCCCTCCTAGAAAAAGAACGAAAAAAAAACCCATAGATCAAGCCTTTTCCGGGGCTTTCCGAATCCTTTGTGATCGACGCAGCTGAGAGGTTTCTTTTTGTTATTGACGCTTATCTCTAGGAGGAGGAGAAATTTCAGTTGGCTCTCTGTCTGGCTCTTGAGGGACAAATGCCTGGGTTAGGTTATTAGTTGGGTTAATCTTCTCTGGTGATGCCAATTGTTTTGTGGATACTATGGTTTCGCGACCGTCAGGGTAACGGACGTGAGCGTATTGGGGGTTGGCTTCGATTAAATCAACTTGGTCCACGATAGGGTCATATTTGTTAGTGCGATTGTTCCTTTGAACAAGCGCAGGTCCTGGGTTAAGAAGCCATGTTAGCATAGATGTTCCTGTTGCTGAACGTCTTTGATAGTTAAAAAGACGTTCATGAGGAGTGGCATTAGTAGACGTACAAAGTAGAGATCTGCGTCTGGAAGAACTGTTTCCCATGAAGATACTGGAAGGGCACGGGTTTTCGAAGAGAGTAGTACTGACTTCCAAATAATACCATTATATCTTTCTACTCGACTGTTCCCAGTGGGATTGTATGGTGTCGTCCTTCTCGTTGCAATGCCCTTAGTGAGGAGCCATTCTCTCAATCGTGAAGACATAAAGGCAGTTCCACGATCTGAATGTACATAACTGAGCATACCAAAGACTGAAAGCAAGTCTGTAAGACACTTTATAACAGTCTGAGCTGACGTGTCAGAAACTGGATAACCAAACGGAAACCGAGAGTATTCGGCAACTATTGTTAGGAGATAAGAATGCTTCGTGGAAGGAATAGGACCTTTGAAATCGATGGAAATTCACTCGACGGGTTGCATGGCCTTAATTAAGTTAACTGGGTCTGGTTTATAATATTGTGGTTTCACTTCTTGACATACAGAGCAATTCCTACTTAATTGTTTCATGTTCTGTAACGAATATGGAAGATTTCTACTGCGGACGAAATGATGAAGGCGTACTACACCAGGATTGCACAGTGCTGCATGCAACTCATAAAGTGAATGTGAACTAATTGTTGAACAGCGTATCCTTGTGAATGCATCAGGAGCGATGTTTCTGGATCCTGGGTGATAGTGAATATCATATGAGTATGGAGATAATGCAATGCGCCATCTCATAATTTTATCATTTTTAATTTTGCTCGTCGCTTTATAATTATACATTAATGCAACAGAACGTTGATCAGTAATCAATGTAAAATGTCTACCTAGAAGAAAGTGACTCCAATGATGAATTGATTCGATAACTGTTTGGGCTTCCTTTTCAACTGAGGAGTGGTACTGTTCGCTACCTTGCAGCGTGCGAGAATGGAATGCGACTGGTCTTCCATCTTGATTTAGTGTCGCAGATATGGCAAAATCCGAAGCATCCGTCTCAACAGTAAATGGAATGTTCTCACCTATTACTTGAATGGCAGCACTGGCTAGTTCTACCTTTAATGACTCAAATGCTTTTACTTGTTGGCTGTTTAGAGGAAATTTTAATACGTTATTTAGAGGATATATTTTGTCAGAAAATTTGGAGATCCATTTAGCATAACAAAACATACCGACTATAAGTTTAATGCTTTCTGATCAGTTGGTGTAGGAATATTGAGGAGTGGCGCAAGCCTTACTGGGTCAGATACGGTGGGTCAGATTGTGTGAGATACGGTATCCAAGAAAGTCAAGAGTTGCTGAGTAAATGCATTTGTCTTCATTCATAGTAAGCCCATCACTTTTTGCTACCATTTCAAATTTTTCTAAATTTTTATCGTGGTCATTTTGATCTTTCCCACATATGGTTAAATTGTCTATGAATGGGAACTATCTCGCAGATTGTATTTACTCACGAAGTCGTCCATTATACGTTGGAAACATGAGCTGCCGTTAGTTACTCCGAATGGCATCCTAGTATAATGCCATAATTTACTATCAGTTTCTAAAGCAGTGAATTGACGGACTTTCTCAGAGAGAGGAATCTGATGGTATGCCGAATGTAAGTCTATAGTACTGTAGACTTTATACTTGGCGATATTGTTCACTAATTGATCAATTTTAGGATGCGGGTAGGCATCAAGCTGTGTATATTTATTAATCGTCTCTGAGTTGTCAATCACCATTCTTCGCCTTTTTTTCCTTGAACAACTAACACTTGCGATCTGCAAGGGGAGTTACCAGGTTCAATAATGTTCGCATCTACTAAGCAGCGTACTTCTGTCCTGATGAACTCTCGATCACGTTCCAAGTATTTTCGCAATTTGACTGCAATAGGTTTACAGTCCTCTCTGAGATGAGCGAATAGATTTGGAGGATCAGTTTTCATAACTGTTAGCGCAGTAAATGTTAATGGTGGTCTCTGTCCTCCGTATTGTATGGTAATAGTTTCATGCCGTTCTTTGAAATCAGTACCCAGAATCAGGTCAGTGCACAGGTTTCTGAGAACGTACAGTTTCACATGGTAGTATTTCTGATTATTCGGGGTTAGTGATACAGTGCAGTATCCCTTGGATTCCGCAGAAAGAGATGCAGAAGCCATACCAATGACGTTCTTCAATTTGACCGTCTTGATGTTGAGTGTTCACTAGATTCTCACTGATGAAGCTCTCAATCAATGCTTCGGCTTTATAGCTATTGTTCAGTATAACCATGGAGGTTACTCGGAAGTGTGAGCCTGATACTGCCAATGGCAAATCATGTTTACCATCATCCTGTGTTACAGTTGTTGCGTTGCTCCTACATAGTTTTCCAAAATGTCCTACTGTTTGGCATTTGTGATAGACTGCTTTCCGCGCAGGGCAGTGAGTCCGCGGTTATCTGGGATAGCCACAAAGCCAACGTTGAGAGGGGTCTCCTTTTCGGATCACGGCAGAATGTCTTCCTTCCTGCTTTGGGAAATCTATTGGCTTAGCTACAATGGGTGCAGTTGGACTGAAGTTGACACCCTCAGAGTTTAGAAAGACACTGGAACTCTATTGTGCCACATCTAGTGAACATGCTTGATCACACTTTTGTTTTCTAATAGTCTTTGTCGTATTTAATTCGAAGTGAGCCCATTTATAAATGCATCTCGAATAATTTCAGACAGGTACTGGTCAGCACTCACTGCAACAAAGTCACAGTCTTTCGCTAATATTTTGAGTTCGTTTAAGAACTGGTCTAGAGATTACCCTGGTTTCTGTTTTCTTGTGGCTAAAAAATGGCGTGCCATTACGATGTTCTTTTGTTTAATGTACACACTCCTTAGTGCATTCACAGCTTGTTCGTAGTTCTTAGCTTCACTGATGAATTTGTATACGTTCGGTTCCACATAATTAATCAAAATATTGAGTTTATCGATAATCCTATCTTCCTGCCCTGGTAGTGAGTCTATAAAGTTGGTGAAAGTTCTAAACCAGTGATTAAAAGTTTTATCAGCATTTGTAGAATTTGGGTCTACATTCAATCTGTCAGGTTTCAAGTATCTTTCCATATCGTTCACGTCTTTTCACAAGTTTCTTTTTCCATAGACTGCTCTACAACTTTTCCCAATTGTGTATTTTCAGAAATTAATTTCATTGATTGTAATGTATAACCAGTAAATCTTGGTTCAAAGAAACCAATTTTTAGTCATAGTCCTGTACGTTATTCCGAACGGCCGTACTCCCTTTTCCTCTTCCTGTCAAATGCGCATGCTCTTTATATCAACGTTATTTGCATAACACGTATGAAAGATGTACCATCTCATCTCCCCTATTACAGTCGACAAGATCTATACTTTTCAAGGATTAAACTCGTAACACCAAGTGGTCCGTTATCAAGGCGCCTATCTTGAACCCGATCGCAATTCTAGTTCTAAATCTTTTATCGGCTTATTTTATCTTAATCGATTATTGCATTAGGGCAAGGAAGAAGTTCTCTTGAGCTTGGTATGTGAATAATGTGAGCATAAATATTTCAGTTTGAATTCCTATAGTTCTAATGTATCTAGTACCTCCTTCTTTCAAACTAATATCTACTATATATTTCGCATTCTAGATGGATACAGGTCACTCACACTCACTCACGCTTATGTATGTATGTATGTATGTATGTATGTATGTATGTATGTTATCAATCAGTTCATTTCTGTATTTCTTGTCGATAGAGAAAGAGCCGGACTCTAACATAGATTCAAGGCTCCTTCATTGGAACTTTTATCAACATCATCTAGGTATTTGTGCATATGTGTGTGTGTGCAGTATTTGGTGTTAGTGTATGCGCAGATTTGTATGTTTGTTTTATGGATGCGTTTTTATGTCTAGATGCATGCATATGTATTTATGTGCTAAATTTTTGGAAAGTTTTACATATCTTTACAGTTCCATTGATGGCTTGAATCTGTAGTCTTCTAATCAGCCTT
>NC_068982.1:179033355-179035607 GCF_001194135.2 Octopus bimaculoides | reverse complement strand
ACGGGTATGAATCTGAACTTGTAGTCTGGGTGGAGTATCTGTAAATTTCTCAGTAGTTCGGCGTAGTTGTTCTCTTTTTCTCTAATCTTTAGTGGGATGTTGACATCCGCAGGACAGCTGATTTCTACTACTGTACAGAGTTTCTCTTCTCTGTCCCAGATTACTATATCCGGTCTATTATGTCTGCACTTTATTGAGGTTTTTATTGGGACATTCCACCAATACTCTTTCATATTGTGAGTGGTAATGGCCTCTACCTCATTATAGGTTTTCAACTCCTTAGCCCCGGGGTTATCCTGTCGGCGGATTTCATTGTACAGTGTCTTGGCTACAACATCATGTCTCAAAGGTAGGTAATACCGTGATGACATTTTTTATGTATGTATGTATGTATGTATGTAAGTATGCATGTATGTATATGTGTATATATGTATGTGTTTGTGTGTGTTGTCTGAGATACAGAGTTCAATACCATATGACTGTTTCGCAGTTACAGGACAACATTTGATAGTTGGGTATTGGACATATTGGCTATGGTCACTGCCTATGTGAATTCTTGATATATACTTTGCTTCAACCGATTGTCTAAATTTGCGATTACTCCCACGAAATGGAATGATGGACATCTACGAAACCTGGAATAGAAAAAGTTAACTAGTTTATTTCCGTGTACAATGATGCATACACACATAAATAAAATATATATTCATAACATGTATACGTATTCAGAAATATTTAGAAAAATACAGAGAGAAATGCAAGAACTCACATTCAAGCAAATATACATTAGACACACTTGAGGTCTACTGAGATAACCTTGTGATACAGAATTCAACGCCGGAAAAATAATCTGTAACAAACAAAAAGAAACGAGAAGTGTACAGCATCAAAGAAAAGAAATAACAGTTTGTTTTCACCGAATGTGGTGTTTGTGGCTAGCATAACTAAATATATCGTTTATATCAATACAACTATCCAGAATAAGCTTAAAAACTGACTACCAACTTGCATTTAGGAATACAATACTCTAGCAAATTTGGTTACTACACTTTCTGGTCACGAGTGGTCGGCAACTGCATACAAATCATTGACAATTGCTAAAGAAAAACCGAGGGAGACAATCAATATTAATACTGGTTATTTATTGGATAAACTCACTAGAGAATGGATTATTGGATAGGGAATATTTTGTCAGAATATTTTAAACAAATGAAATTTGAATATATTTTTTTAGCACTTCCTGAATCGATCATACAATATAAAGACACACACGGAGATAAATATATATGCTTGGATGTATGTACGAACGCACGCACACACACACACACGCACACACATGCATATATATCCATGCACATGAATATATTTGATGTTTTTTCAATAATTGTACGTAACATCATTTGTATAATTATGTAATTTATTTATTTATTTATAGACATACACGTGTTTCTCTGTGTGCGTGTGTGTATGTGTGTGTGTGTGTGATATTGCTGCAACAGTGTTTGAAGTTGGTGAATAAACACGCTATATACACAGTAGAAAATTAAATGGAAAAAGAAGTTAACAGAAAATACATAAAATATTCGGTTATTAGAAAGTAAAAGTATGAAAGAATGAAAAGAGGTAACATAAGGAAAAATATGTTTCGAGTTGAATTCGGGCAATGTTTTAGAAAATATGTTATATGTAGTTTGTTAGATACTAGTAGCAGAGTTTGGACTAAATCTATGTGCACCAACGAGACTAAATGCAAGTTTAGATCTATTAATTTTGATATACATTTTATCCCGCGTAGATGTGCGTCCTTGTAACATTTGCTACGTAACTAATGTGCAATACTGTATTTTGAAGTACCATTACGAAAAGAGGGGTATACATTGCCTGGCATATGTGAAAATATATGTAAAAGAAAGCGTAGACACATATGTATTATTGTATCAGTTAATGTATGTATATGTTTGCGTGTGCTTGTGCGCGAGTGCGTGTACGTGTGTGCATATATTTGTGAGTGCGTGTCTGCGTGCGTATTTTTCATAAATATCCTTTCATTGCTATATAAAGGATATCTAGATAAATGTTTAAAAATGGAAACATTACACGTTACTCGTAAAACTGTTTTCATTGTTTATTTGAATATAGATATATTCATACATGCAGATGAAGAAATTTGTGAACATGGTCCCTGATTCTGTCGTTTAATCCACTTACATTTCCTTATATATATATATATATATATATATATATATATATAT
>NC_068982.1:179024744-179032976 GCF_001194135.2 Octopus bimaculoides | reverse complement strand
TGTGTGTGTGTGTGTGTGTAAAAATTACACGCATGTAACGATCGAACGTTTCTGGTCACAAAAAATAAATCTGAATTAACCTTTCTGATTCCACTTTGGTGATGTTTTTTAGTTACAACAAAATTCCCATGATCCATGATCTACTTTGAAAATTCGGGAAGAAAAATATCATTATCATAGAAAGTTGGTTGAAATGAGGACAACGATTATCTAGACACGATCGGCTTAGCCCAGGAAATAGTTATTCTGAAATAAACTCTATAACTATTAAGGAAATATGGATAGTAACGCTACAAATTTATTTATAAGGAGTATATAGTTTCGAAGAGAAATGTATTTCTGCTCAAAATCAGGAACGTATATTATCGTTACAAAAATGGTTATGTGACGCGGTCACGTGATTTGATCAAATGATTTTGTTGTTAGTATGTTGAAATTACCGAGGAAACCACAAATTCTTAGTAGCAGAAACCTGTACAAAAGTGGAACAGAAGAAAATCACAATATTCGTAGAATGTTGGTTAAATTCATTCTTTTTTCCTTTATTTTGCATGATATGGAAAGTCAGTGGACCTTTATTACCCATGAGATATGAAAGGTCAGAGGACCCCTTATCTCATGGGGTGTTTGATATAAGGCATGTATGGGTTTCATAAAGTGATGCCTTTCTTTCTAATAGTGTCGTGAAAAACTGATTTCAAATTTTGGCACAAAGCTAGCAATTTCAGGGTGGAAGGGGTAAGTCGATTACAACGACCCCAGTGTTTAACTGGCACTTATTTTATCGACCCTAAAGGTATGAAAGGCAAAGTCGACATCGGCAGAATTTGAACTCAAAACGTAAAAAAGGACAAATGCCGCAAAGCATCTTGCCTGGAGTACTAACGCTTCTACTACCTCGCTATGGAATATTAGCATTTGTAACAGAAGATGCTCAATATATGCGTTTCTCATCAGAGATTTAACTTTGAGTGTAATATTTTAAAAGCATATAAGGATTTAACATTAAAGAGATTATTCAGTAACAGGTGCGACAGTAATATATACTGTATTTTCTAAATTATATTACTTTACAACTCCAGTGAATGGAAGCCTCAACTATAGGGGGCAATTTCCTTTATAGAATGTTAGAAGTGATTTTCTATTTTCTTTTTTGTTGGTTTCATTATTTCTGTTGGTCCTATAGAAATATAACAAACATGTTGAATTTTAATTCGTCGATATGCATCTGTAGTATGGGCTTATCTAATTTCTTCTTTCCATATTTAATCTGCATTATTTTCTCTTAGCAGATACATAGACATCTGTCTTAAGCTTACTTTGATACAGAACTACAGACTTGAGATACTAAGTTGCACTTATTAATGTAACAAAACTACGTCCGATGCGATCAATTTTAAAGGGTAATTATTGTAGGGGTTTGCATAATTTTATACATACATCATAGTTATCATTGATGTTCGTTGTCCTGTGTATACATAGAATAGAAATATCTCATCAAGATACATAATACGGTATGTATAATATATATTAATCTTGAAGAAGATGTTTCATATATACATTGCTTTTGCTGTATATAGGCATTGGTTGCTTGTAATTTCACAAACCAAAAGGAAATGCAAACAACAAAGAAAACGTTTCCCCCCGATAGTTAAAACAGCTTTAATATATCAACCGTATAAGATAATGCAAATGAAATATATAAAACGTTCGGCTAAATCCTATCAGCGACACAGCTCTAGAGTATATGGCAACTCCACATTAATCTATTCCCAACTCGGCTTCATTTTCTGTACATATGTAGCCAAATAAGTAGTTTTCTTATTTTAATATGTTCCATAAATATCGTTCAGGCAATTATACATATATATATATATATATATATATATGCAACACATTTTAATATATATATATATATCGGTACTTAATTGTACACAATATATATAGTTTTAATTTTAAAAATGCCCTAAATACGTACATCCTTTCTCCGACGCAGTTATAATACTTACAATTTTGACAAGACAGAAGACTTCGTTTCTCACCAACTAAATAATTATCTAGATGCTGCCTGTTCATTTATGTATTCTCATGTTATTGTAACATTGTACTCTATGTTATTATAATAATTCCATATTTCATCATTATCCCTGAATTATTACAACGACAACTTAAATTTTGCACTCTATCATCGTCTGTCGACTTACTACTTAATAGCTTAATACGGAAGCATATTAAACTCAGCAGCTAAGTTTCGATCGTATCATCAAGGGAAATTTATAATCTGTGAATGATTTCAACTTCAACATTCCCATGAGAAATTACACAATATATAAACGCCTTATTTAGTGTGAAATTTGAAGATTAATTTGAAACGTTGCAGTATTTTAAAAGTTGAAGATAGAACGGAAAATTTACGAAATACATTTAAAATAATGATATTGTTTTTATTTAATGAATGCAAAAATATATTTTATTTGTGAATTAAAAAAAAAATTACCGGGGGATATTATATTGATAATTTCAAGTTAAACCTATAAAATTCCAAATTTTCAAGCAACACAATTCATCATACTAAGGAAAAATTAGCGTTTTGATATTTGGTATCTCCGTCAGAAGCTTAAGCCAATGAAGAAGAAACGATAATGTTTAATAATTTAAACCATTTGCATGAATAAATATTCAACAGCCAGTGAGTTGCATATGGAAACGAATGAGCTATTTACAGTCAAATCAGAGTTAAGTTAAAATTAACAGGATTTCAACGAGATAGTCTCCAAGATATTTATATATATATTCCAGCTCTGGGCACAGACTAAGCTGTCTAGTATATCATTCTATCGGGGTATTGGCATGGTATGCCTTACTGTAAGTTTCATCCCCATCTCAAGACATACATACACTCTGACTTACAATTACACACATATATAAATATACATACATATATTGGGTCATCCCATAAACAATGTGGTTTTTTATAGTTCTTTTATTTTCAAAATAAAGATAAACAAAGTTCATTTTTAATCTAAAATATACTTTCCTTCATTTTGTACAATACTCTTCCATCTATCTGGTAGACTTACACGGCCCCTCTTCCAATATTCACTTGTCTATGAAGAAAAATACCCCTCCAGTACTGTTCTCACCTCATCTACAGAATTCATATTTTTGTCCTCCAAATGATTTTGAAGACTGTGGAATAAATGATATTGAGATGGATCAATGTTCGGCGAATATGGTAGCCAGAGTTTCCCATTCAAACTGCTCCAGTCTTTGGAATATCATCTTCGTTGTATGTGACCGAACATTATCCTGATGGGAGACCATCTTTCATCTTCAAACCAAAGATGGCTGCTTTTCTTCTAGTGATGACTTGAATGACTGGTTGAATGACCATATCCAAGCTTCTCTGCTAGTTCCTCAGCGGTTATGATGGGATTTTGCTTCATAAGGTTTGCAGAACGTCCTCGCCAAGACCTACAGATCTTCTAGGACGAGGCTCGTCATCTAAGTTGTGAGAAAGAGGTTGTCATAAATAGGGAAGACATTGCCAATTAAAAGAATGGTTTTCTTTCCCAAAATGGAGGGAGACTTTCGGATAAGTAGCACACCATCTATAAGAGCAGCACTTGAATGCGGAATTTTGCTCCACTAAGTCTGTATTTTCTTATATTTTTATGGCAGCGTTAAGATAGTACCAATCTCATGTGAATGAATGTGAGTAAAGAAATCATTGTTAAAGCGCTTTAAATCTTCATTTCTTTAATTGAAGAGCTCAAACCAAATTATATATATATATATAACTCACATCTAACAACACAGAAACTGATTTTCGAATTTGATTAATTGTATGCTTTTATTTTCCTCATATTGTTACAGACCAAAACTAGTCTGTTCTTGTTCTTTACAAAATAGAATTTTTTCAACTTACTAGATGTTATATTCTGATGCAGCTTGCCACATTTCTACGTGTATATTAACTGGTCATTCCATATATGACAGAAATAATCTAATGTCATGAGCCTGTTTTCGCTGAGAAAATCACAAGCTATCAGAGGTATTAGCTTTTACGATATATCTCAACAACTCTATGAGTCTAGTATGAGTCTACTACTCTTACAAATATGGTGATTATTATGGCAGGTTACCAAATTTGGGATATTTTCAAATTTATAAAGAACTTGTGTGATCAGACTGTTAGTTGTTTATCAGTAACTACCAGTAAATTATGCTATATATTAGTTTTTTTTTAATGGTGAAGGCTACACAACCAATCCTTCTTCAAGAAAGCCATAACCGGATAACGCTGCCAGGCGGATAACTGAAAAGTCAAGATGTCTTCTAACAATACTATACGTTACATGTGGCCTTATATGTAGGGACAATAAAAAAGCGGCAGTATTTCTTCGTAATTTATACCCGTAATTCTGCAGTGTGATGTAGTTCCAAAACGTTTGAATCTTAACTTGTACTAGACGTGGATTACAGTGCAATCTAGATGAGTATGTACAGAGTGTTAAAAAGCAGTTGTTGCTCTCATTCTGATTTAGCCGGTTTGAGAAAACATATTGCTCAGGTGGTAGCGAATTGTATTACTGCACGTAGATGGTTTGTGAATCCACAGATAACAGCTAATTAAATGTTACTTGTGAACCGGTGCCAGACAAAATATTATGAAAATTGGCCACACCTCTATAAAAGTTACTGATTTCTAACATCTCTGTATTGACCATATTTTCAAATTCAAAATTCTGCACGCAGTGTTATAATGCAAAAACATGCTACCCCGTCGTTCGGCAAAGAGTTTCCATTTGTCTCATCTGCAGGATTATCTCCTACATTTAATGTGTAAACGGCTCACCGTTCCACAGATTAGTGTAAAGTTTATATAAATCGCAACAACTATCAGCGTTTAGCATGCCCAATTTCTTGCACATGGCATGGTGCGACTCGATGTTATAAAAAATGACATTTGAACAAAGCTGCATGCAGTGGAATCTGCTTGTACATCTCAGGATTGTAAAGCGAAATTAACTGTTGTGCCATATGTTTCTCTATGGTTACACAACAACAACAACTCAGGAAGACATCTATAGCAAAAAATACTATTTCAATACACCATTTACAAAGAATGTTATATCTTGTGTGGAAAAACAGACACTACCTTAATCAAAACCATCTCGAACACAACAAACATTATAAATAAAACAAGAAGACCAATATAAAAGCATGATACCTCACAAACTATTCTGCAAAGAAAATCATTTCGGTGCATAAACACTGAATCATTCAAGGCAATGAAAGCCAGATAGAAATATCTATAATTGTTGAAACACTTAGTTGTCTCTTTTGAATAATGAGTACACAAGCAACTGCAAATTGTGTCCGGCCGTTGTTCCTTACAGTAGCATAAAAGATACGCCAATTTATGTGCTGATAATAACAGCACATGATATATTTCAAACGCTCTTATAAAGAAAACAAAACATCGCGCCCGAAGCATATTAGTCGAAAAAGAAAAGCAGTGATTATGCCGCCAATATATGGTTTATATTGGAGACAGTCATCTAATGGAATAATTGTTCAAAACAGTGCAATTTGTTTTAGACTGAAACAAATTTTATCCTAAGTCAACTCACACCGATAATGAAAAGAAAGATAGAGCTAATCTTGACTTTCAGACACAGTATGACATTTTCTCTTCATCTTTTCAGGTAAAACAACAGAGCACGGTTAACGTCACGCAACATATGACACACAGACATTTTATTTTTTGCGTCAACAACGATGAAAGAATTCACTTCAAAGTCTTGTTTTCAAACTCTTAAATAGAGCGGGAAAATATAACATGTATGGAGATACAGACGCTAAAGAACTGTGGATATGTATTCAGTATATTGTCTTTTCAAGTAACAAAAACAGCATCAAACTATATTATTTACACCTCGCAAACAAAACATCAGACGCATTTTCAAACACATAAACATGCATAGGTTTACACGCACACACATACTCACACACACACACACACACACACACACACACACACACATACACACACACACACACACAATATATATATATATAACAAACAAGCGCTCACATGGTCACACACATATAACAGAGTTAATGCACACGAAACCAGTTAGTTCAATACTTGTTCATCTAAGAGTGATATTTTGATATTTATCAACTTAAAGTGCTATCACACATATGAGTATGTATATACCTATATACAACCATATACAGGTACATATATAAATATGTATGTATATATATATATATTTGTGTGTGTGCATACATATACATATAGAGAGACAGACAGACAGACAGACAGACAAGCAGATGAATACAATATACATACAAATATTAGACAAGGCAGCGAGTTGGCAGGAACGTTAGCAGGCCGGGTGAAATACTTAGCGATATTTCTTCTGCCGCTACGTTCTGATTTCAAATTCTGCCGAGGTCGACTTTGCCTTTCATCCTTTCGGCGGACGATTAAATAATTACCAGTTACGCACTGGGGTCGATATAATTAACTTAATCCGTTTGTCTGTCCTTATTTGTCTCCTCTGTGTGTAGCCCCTTGTGGGAAGTAAAGAAATAAGAAACAAATATTAGACTAATATATTTCTTAAACCTTCTCTCGCCTGTGTTGCAAACACACACAGACACACACACGCACACACACACCTATTTTCAGGCTTGGTGCAAATAGGCCATCATTGAAAACTTCATAAATTTCAAAAATGTATTGCGCAAAACTCTCTGCAATTGAGTATCTTTTGTAACTTCGACCCAATTAAAAATAAACCCATGTATATATGTATAAAAAATGTATAAATACTCTTTTATCATCATTTAACAGAAGTAATAAATAAGGCTTGTACAACACCTCATAGACCCTTTCCACTTTATTGAAATTATCCAAAGACAAGCCAATGCAAGAGGTCTGGTGCTAGTGTGAGTCGCAGGCTCGGGTATGTGGGAGCGCCATGATCTCTAGCATAAACCAAAGATCGAATGCCATTCCATGCATATACGGTTTTATATCAGAGTGACCTTCTCCTAGAAACATGCTTCAACAAAAGCTGAAGGGGGCCTCAATCCCAGTGGTCTTTCAGCACGCCGGGCACCATCCCGCAATTTCTGCGTAACCGTGCTATTGATAGATAGCCGTTGAGCCTTCACTAGGTTCATCCGACCTGCTGGGTTTCTAGCAACCCTCCTCACCAGGATAGCCTGGTGGGAGTGCCAGTTTAGTCGCCGGCAACCCGACCATGCAACAGATCACTTATGAGGCTCTCATAAGTGCTACTGGTAACATGTAATCCAGATAGATAGATACATACATATATACATACATGCTTACATATATATATATATATGTGTGTGTGTGTGTGTGTGTGTGTGTGTGTGTGTGTGTGTGTGTGTGTGCACGTGTGTGTCTGTGTGTATACGAAGAAATTCTTTTAGATTATATAATCAAGGCACAAGGATCTAGTAGATTCTTGCCGAAGGTGCCACACAGTGGGACTAAACTCGGAACCATGTAATTCGAAACCAGAAATGTGTGTGTGTGTGTGTGTGTGTGTGCATGTGTGTGTGTGCGCGCATGCGTAAGTGTGTGTGCATCTGTGGAGGTGGGGTTGTCAGTGTGTGTGTGTATGTGTGTGTATGTGTGTCTCTGTGTGTGTGTGTAAATGTGCGTGTGTGTACGTGCACCTGTTTTCAGGAATTGCTGCAGGTTACATTTTCCCATTGATATCCAGTATAATATAACTGCTCGTTTCTATCCTACAGACTTTCAGAAACATTTTACTATTGGTGATTATGTTGTGCAATTTATGACACAACGGTAGAAATAAGTTACTCGGATTTCATTGAAGAAGACTACTTTGAAATGGAAAGAATAATTCTGAAACAAACATAAATAATCATTTGAAACTTTCACTAGAAAAGAAATGAAAGAAAATCTGAAATAAAATCAGTTGGATATAATCAATTGTCAAATGACAAGAGTAAATCATAGCTATATGAAGTACATGTTTTAAAATAACTGTGTATGTATGCTTCTGCCGATGTCTCTTGCTATATGTGTCGAAGTGTCTATATTTATGCATATATATATACAGTGTAACAACTTACATTCAAGCACACATACGAGTGCATACATACGTGCATGTATATGTATATATATATAAATATATATATATATATATATATATATAT
>NC_068982.1:179022990-179023457 GCF_001194135.2 Octopus bimaculoides | reverse complement strand
ATGTATGCATATATATGCACACATACACTACCACACAGAAGTGCAAAACACAAAGGTACATACATACATATTTGTGGGTAAGTGCGCATGTACGTGTGTTCACGACGAGAATAATATTTGTTATGGCAGGCTGGATCATTGGTAGATAATTATTTTATGGCTAGAGATTGAGAGTTGGCAGAAGGTTCACTTCGACCCTCCCAACCTTGAATGAGTGGAACATCTTGCATTCAATGCTTAAGGAAGAAAGCAATACGCTAGTAACTAACTACAACACATTTCAAAAGAATGAATTAAGGTGACGTTGAATGCACTGCGCTGGTTAAGGACGCAACACGCCGACTGTTTCGTGAACGGAAATTTTATGATATTTATTCGAACATTCTAAATTGTAGACGCACTGTTTCTCTTTCTTCACCCTTTTCTCCCTATAAATATATATATATATATATATATATATATATATA
>NC_068982.1:179020296-179022452 GCF_001194135.2 Octopus bimaculoides | reverse complement strand
GGGATAATTCACAAAAAAAACCCCAAAAGACGAAGACAGGTGATGTAGAAAACAAAGAGATGTATTAGTATAACGTTCGGGAATTGAAAAAGTATTTAACGTTTCGAGCCTACGCTCTTCCACAGAAATGTATATATATATATGTACACTATTATATTTCCGGACGGTCATTTTGTCCTTGCCAATTTAACATACGCACTATATATTCGTTCTTCACTTGTTTATTATTGTTCTTATTTTACGTCCATTGTTTGGAATGTTTCGTCTCACGTCTTGTGACCTCTTCAGCAACTCTGTATCCCACGTGTCTCCTCCTGTTCTGTTTAGTCCATATAATCATACATATGTGTGTGTGTGTGTGTCTGTGTGTGCGTGTGTGTGTGTGTGCGTACATAAATATATACATATGTATGTATTACATGTGTATGCCCATATATACATACTTGCACACATACATACATATATACATACATACATACTATACGTAATAATAGTTGTTTTGCAGAGTGTCGGAGTTGCCAATCAATGTTTCACGTATTCGGTAACGGTGAAGCCGAATATTTCTACAACGATTGTAATTCTGACCATGTGTTCACAATTGAAGAACCTGCTCATCATAAATCAAACAAATATTTAGCTTCTTGATGGTGTGGCTTTTCTGTTGTAAGTGGTATGCTCAGTCGTAAAAACAAGATATAGCATTACTTTTTATATGATTCACTTAAACTGCCATCTGCTCCTCTTTCGAAAGCACCTCTCTCAACCCCCTATATATTGCACAGGGCTCGTTTTTAAATCGAACTCATTTGTTACGGAATTTATCACTACACCGACTTTACTGCTCTTTTAGTCAAACTGGGTACCTCTACCAACTTTTCTCCTTCAGTAATAGCGAGCTCACGCCATACTTCTTAGTTCTAACGTCTACATGGCTGATAGCGAGAATTTCCATTTTTCAGACGTTTATATTCATATTCTCTTCTCTGTTTACACCACAAAGACATTCTCTGGACTCGCCAAACTCTTTCCTTTACAAACATATACATGTATATATATGTGTGTGTTCGCGTGTGTGTGTATTTATGTGTGTGCGTATTTCTCTTTCTCTCTATCTCTCTCTCTCTCTCTCTCTCTCTCTATATATATATATATATATATATATATATATATATATATATATATATATATGCGTGTGTGTGTGTGTGTGTGTGTGTGTGTGTGTATAAATATATATATATAGATACATACATACACACATATATATGCAAACATATATATGTATGTGTGTATATGTGTATATATATATATGCTTATATACATGCATAATGCATAAATATATATATACACATATATATATATGCATATATGTGTGTGTATATGCATACATAACGCGCGCACACACACGTTTGTATGTATGTACCTTCTGTTAAGTTGTAGGATATTCCTGGAATATCTCTGATGCTTCAACGCCACCGTTCTATCAAGCTGCACGGCGGTAGAGACCATTTGCGTATCGCAAGACTTTATAGTAGACTGCATTTGTTTTACTATAGAAGGAAATTTTTGTAGACGTTCAAAAGTTCTGAGGACCAAGCACAGTTTCGTTCGGAAACTGTTTCTGAATTTAAAACATTTAATAAAGTCAGTGGTGACCACCATTAAGTCCCTCGCTTACATATTCTGCCTAGGTGGAATGCTGCAGAAATATGTACCGAATGTGCCTCCAACTAAAGAAGTACAATATCAGAAGGCGTGTAGATTACAAGGTGTAATAATGTGCGAACCTTTGTACTGATATAACAATAAAGGTAAATTTGAGTCTGCAGTCATCGATCTTGTAAGGTCAATAACTATCATTGCATCTGCATTGATAAAAGGTAAACAAAATACTTCAATGTTGTAAAGATTTCCAATAAGCCATAGATTGTATATCATTTTTCTATCTTCTACTAACTTCTCTCTCTTCTCACTCTGCCACGTTTTTTTCTCTTTCTATTTAACAAACGCTTCGTGAGCTCAACTTCACATTTTCAATGCATCAATGAATGTGTATATAAGAAGTTCCATATGTGTATGTGTGTGTTTATATGTTTGCATATCTGTGTATGTATATATGTATATATAAATATCTTATATATATATATATATATATATAT
>NC_068982.1:179017809-179018406 GCF_001194135.2 Octopus bimaculoides | reverse complement strand
ATATATATATATATATATATATATATAAAGGTATATATGTATATACTTATAAATGCATGCGCATATTCATATATGGAGAGAAATATAAACAAACACAAACAAGAACAAACACATGTATATAAAATCACACATAAACACGTATGCCAACATGCATGAGTGTGTGTATGTGTGTGTGTTTGTGTGTGCGTGTGTGTGTAAAGAGAGACTGGTAGAGTGAATGAATTGAAATACACAAATCGAGACAGACACAAATACACGAACATAAAAACTGACACAATACAAAACAATACAAAATATAGGATCGGGTGAGTTAACAAAATTATCAACATTTCTAGTGTCAAAATATCATGGGGGCTGCTGGTGAAAATTATCTATGTGTGTATAAAAATGAATAGAGATAAAGATTAAAGCTATGCGCGTAAATATATATACACAATCACACAAGTGCATATAAATTTAATTACACATACACCCACATACAAACATATAGCACACCATAAAATATTCGTACACTTGTATTCATTTATACATAGACATATATATGTCTATGTGTGTATGCATATATGTATATATATATATATATATATATATATATAT
>NC_068982.1:179013653-179017556 GCF_001194135.2 Octopus bimaculoides | reverse complement strand
TATATATATATATATATATATACACACACACACACAGAGAAGGAGAGAAGGAGATAACATAAGTACTACAAAATTTTCAACAAGTCAACCGTCAAACTATCTTATTGAACCGCGCCTAATTTAGCCTCTATTATAAGAACATTAAATCGCTATAAATTAAACCTGAATTATATTTATTCTAAATATACCAAAAATTCGATTATTTACAATAATTGTCCTGTTGACTACATTACTTCTAATAATATCGATTGTAATCTAAGTCGAAATTACAATAATATTACACAGAGTAACATTGCCACAAACATTAACACTAATAAGTTTGGTAATAATGGTTTTGAGAGTAATAATAAAATTATAATTATGGTGATATAAATAGCAATAATTATAATTTTGAGGCAAATAACTAAACGAATAAATGCAGCGCAGATGATTGTTATATAAATTATATAAATTATATAACATGGTTTGTAACAATGTTACGAACAATAATATATTTCTTCCAATATCAATGGTAACATTTTTCTTACCTGCATCTAAGAACTCTTTCTTGTCGAATCCTAATAAAAGACCTATATAATTGTAAAGCGAATATAACTAAGGATTACAAATTATTTTTAGAACACATAACCGGTCTAAATTTCACATGTTTCTTCAAATTCAAAACAGAAAAAGATATTACTCATATTGCCATTTATTTCCTAAAGATACCCTAAAGAATTCTACACTCTTTCCTGCATATATTTTCAATTTGAAAGCTAAACACATTCCTTATAATTTAGAATGATCTATTCTTTAATTTGAGAATTATTCTCAAGGTGAGAAAAACTCCACCGGCCATGAAGATATAATATCCTAGATATTATTAAATCAGATTCGTGTCATTTTTTCGATCCCAAATATGAGATTAGTATGAAATGTCAACTCTCAATCTTCCGTCTTTTTCCCCATTATCATAGGATATCTGGAATTCGTGATCAGAACTATGATACGGACATAGGTGCAATGAGATTTAGGATTATATTGTCAGTGTAACCAGTGAGAACCTATGGCCTAACGGTTAGGTTTTGTACTCATGATCCTGAGATCAGGGTGTTTGATTGCTGCACCGGGTGAGGCATTGTATTCTTGGGAAAAATCACTGCATTTCCTGTTGCTCTGTGGTTACTTCGAGCAACTGTTTAGGTAATGTCGAGTTGATAGAAATGAAGTAATGTGCAGCATAAAGGTTTGTGCAGGTTGATCAGCAAGAAATAGCAGAACCGTCTGTTTTTGACCTTAGAGATTATCATTCTATTAGTTTAACCGAGCTATTACACATAGATTTACCTCTATAGTTAAGATCATTTCTATATATTTTAGGAATTTTAATAATAAACGCATAAATCTTTTATTCCGATCATACAGGTACATTTTATATAATTTCTAACTCCTATTTTCTTTTGTAGATATATATATCATCATTTCTAAATCTATGTAATAAATTATATTAATGTATACATATATGCAACTTACGTGTCTGTTCCTATACTGAGAGACAAAAAAGAGAGCGAAAACATCTTTCTTATCTCTTTCAGCTGTTTTCACCCGTTCTCCCTTTTCCTATCAATCCAGTTCATTTTCACCATATTTATAAAAGACTTGCAATATGATATAAGACCTAAAATATTCTAAATATACTAACCCATTTCAAAAAGAACTCTTTGAAACCATATCTAAAATATATTCCTCACAACATGTACATGTATTTACTGATAAAACTAGGAACCTCTTTGCATTATCTATCGAAACCTATAATAATTTAATACGAAAAGACCTAAACACTAATTACAAACACACTCACGCAAACGCATTGAATGATATTAATAAAATATATTATAATTTAATAAAGGATTTGGACCTACTCAACAGAACTGAACCATACGTTCTGAGAGCACCACGTTTTACACTGAAGGACCGTAAACCCATCTTTCAAGCTAAACCTTCTATTCGGTTGATACGTCCAACAAAATCGGACTTAGGCATCATTAGTAAAACAATTTTAGATAGAATATTACCCCGAATTAAAGAAAACGTAGAGCTTCTCCTCTGGAACTCTACCGGTGACATAATTACATGGTTTCATCCCTCAAGGCCAACATCATATTAATTTCATCCAATTTGATATCTCGGATTATTACGTTTCAATAACACCTACCCTACTGAGCGAAGCATTATCATTTGCCCAAAACTATACAACCATTTCTGCATCTCATATAGACATAATCCTGGCTACTAGAAAGACCCTTATAAGCTATCATGATAAAAATTGGACCCGTAATACTAATTCTGACACTTTTTTTTATATAACAATGAGATCCTCGCATTCAGCCCAATTAACAAACCTTGTGAGACTATTTCTCCTCTCGAAAGTTAAGCAACACTTCCCTAATATCTCCGGAGGCCTCTATAGAGATGACTCGCTTTTGGAATTGATGCTTAAACCATCAATTCTTTGTACTCATAAAACTATTCCTTCAGATATAGTACTACTTACCAACCAAGCAAAGGAATAGAGAGAGAGAAACACACTATTTGAAGACTAATTGAAATATTTACAAAACATTTCACTGAAGTTTTTTTTTCTTTAATTTAATTGTTTTTCTTATTTTACTCTTAGTCGAAAAAGTCTAAAAGACGGAAACAGGTACTAAAGTGTACTTCATGATAAAATTATTTTAGCATTTTCTACATTGTCTTATTTTCCTTATACATAGCAAGTCGTGCGTTACTTTTCTACTTTTTATATATATATATATATATGTAAACAAACGGATTACAGACACACGAACCCAAACATATATATCCATATACATATATACATATGCTTCCTTTTCCACACTGGCCCAGTACCCGCAAATTCTCTGTCTTTCCATTCTCTATCCTTTAGGATATTTTCTACGTGTTATCCATTATTCTTGTCTTCTTGGCCCTAAGGTCATATTTTGCTCGAATCTTCGTCTTTGTCCACCGTCCCAAATCACTGTGTTGTTTTGCTTTGTTTCATTTGCTGTTGGCCTTGAATTCTCCACAAAAAATTTACGAGCACCGCAAATATGGGAAGCCCGCAATCTTGTTGTTAATAGTGCGAAACCGAGTATTACCAATTGGTCGATAACTGATGAAGACTTGGGGAATTTCTGTATTTGTTTCCCGTCTGGTTGTACACTCAGTATACGTTATGTCGTTTGTTTTTGCCATACATTTTTTCATTTATTACATATATATATGTGTGTGTGTGTGTGTGTGTGTGTGTGTGTGTGTGTGTGTGTGTGTGTGTGTGTGTGTGTGTGTGTGTGTGTGTGTGTGTGTGTGTGTGTGTGTGTGTGTGTGTGTGTGTGTGTGTGTGTGTGTGTGAATGCGTGTGTGTGCATACATATACATATATGTATATCTGAGATATATATATATTATTTATTAATTCATAACAGAATATAAGGATAATGTCACATTAGTAATTGTTATCAAATAGTCAGCATGCTATAAACATTTACAGGTAATTCATACAGCAAATTAATGATTATATACATATGTATATAATTGTATTAAGAGAGTGAAGGCGAAAACGATCAATCTCGAACATGCTTGGAATGCCAGGACACTCAAAACTATCAAAAATTCCAGATTAAAGATACGTTTTCAGTCATGTGTATGGTTAATCTGGAGTTTTGGGTAGTTTTTGAGTGTCCCTCGGCACTTCAAGCATGTTGCGTAAGGGTCGTTTTCGCCTTTGCTCACTTAATATAATTATATGCATATGTATATAATTATTATTTTAATTATATATATATATATATATAACTATCTATATATATATCTGTATATATATCTATATCTATATATCTATATATATATATATATATATAT
>NC_068982.1:179005350-179012336 GCF_001194135.2 Octopus bimaculoides | reverse complement strand
ATATATATATATATATATATATATATATATATATAGATATAATTCACAAGTTTACTTGACATCTACATCTATGTTTAAAGTATTTCAATCATATTAATGGACCCTTCTATATTATCTTGACTTTAGTTTATAGGTATATGTGTGTTTGTGTGTGTGTTTATGTGTGTGTGTGTGTTTGTGTGTTCGTGTGTGAGTGAAGAATGTATGTGTAGGTAATCACGTGTATATGTGTACACTTTCCCTTTGAGCATTTCTTTGAAACATTACTTTATTCAACCATCAAATCGTATTGCTTTCATTATATGTAACTATATTTTGATAGGAAATCTTAACTTCTTTTCCCGTCATTATATATCTTACAACACATCAAATATAGACAAATTTTCTTACGATTGATTCGTCGGTGAAGTGTTATTTCGGAAATCATTACATCCACATGACTCCATTTAAATATATATTTAGAATTAAATTCAATAAGTGCATGAAGAGTAAATAAAAACTAGCTTTTTCTCTTTTACATTGATATGTCAAATTTCCCATATTCTCCGATGGCTTAAGTGTTTACTACTGTAGTTTAAAATCTCTTTAACGAATATTCACTATCATTTGAAATGAGGAATATATTAAGAAAAAACTGAAATATTTCACTACAATCATAACATACTGAAATATCACTTACCACCCACTTATTACGTTTCAAATGACTTGTTGTAATGTTTTAATTAAATATACTGCATTTTTCTGAAATAATTTTACTACAATCGAAATACACCCACAATACTTCTAATAAATGTTGTTGCTGTTTTTTGTTTTGTTTCTTTTTACTTTTAATTTTTCAGCATGTATAAAAACGAAGCAAGAATGAAGTAAAGGCTTTATAAAGTTTTTGTTATGAACTGAAACGCTTTTGTTAGTTTGTATTAAGTCGATAACATTTGGTGTGTAGTAATGGAATCTAATGGTAACATTTGCATTATTAACATAATAGAAGGAATGGAAGCATCAAAGTCCAAAGAAGAATACTCATAAAATTCACTTCTAATAAAATTAGTCAATAGAACGAATACATTAAATTTCCTTTTGTTGAAGTAAAAAGTTTCCATTATTTTTGTATTCATTTTTTAATTTTATTTTGCGCCATGCGGAAATTGATGTTATGATGGAATTAATTTACGATAATTACTTAGGAATTATCATGATTAATGAATTTAAAACTATCTGAATCAATTAGATACTTCTCCGAGTTATGAAAATTGAAAAGTTTTTCATTTTTTCTTTTAATTTTGCCATTAATAGATTTCTTCCAATTTGTTCTGTATGTATTTATTGATTTAAATTAGTTTAAACTGAGAGGTTTTTAATGTTGAGTTATAATTTATTATGTTAATTAAACCTATTAACATAAATTTACATTTCAGTGAATCTGGTTTGAATTCCCAACCGTAATCATTCTCAAGCGTGCTTGTTTTGTGATAAAATTAATTGGCTAGCTACTTTGAATATTACTTTGATGGAGTTCTCCAGTTTAAAACTTACATCATGTTAGATTAGAAATTTGATTTGCACTGAAGAATTGTAATTAGTGATCGGGTAGTCAATGTAGTTAAAATACTTGATAGTAATTTTAAATTTCTTGTTAAAAATTTACCACTGTACCAAATAAATTATTCTAGAACAGCAGGCTTCAACACATAAAAATATTATACAACATCCATCAATGATAACAAGATAACAAGTGATAATGTTTGTAAAAAGCGATACGTTTTCAAATAAAATTATTAAAAAGTTAATATTTTACTCTCTAGCGAATACCAATCGATTCTTATTCTTTTCATTATTCAAGACAACTGGATAGCATAATTTTATCTTGTACTGGACCAACCTACTGAGAGCGCTAGGAAAATATTTTATAGAAGGTCCTAGACAAACTGTAGTAACTCAGCTGATTGTTCAGTAATAATACAGACATGCTTGAGACAACTACAACTTTAGATACTGTAACCATCACTGCCCTAAAATGCGTTCAATTTTTATTTTGAAAACTTGTTCTCTAGAAATGGGAAAATCATCATTTGTGTGTTCGTTATTCTAAAACCATATTCATTTGACTCATTCAGCAACTCATAAAATAACTTCTTAAATAACGTCTCAAATATTAGAATGAACTCTTCATATAAAACATTGTAAATCAAAGAAGCAACTATTTCAGCAATGAAATAAATATCATATTGCATAATTTCCTTTCACGTAAAAAGAAATTTAGATTATTTACCAATCTTTGTATGAAATTATATTCTAATGCAACAATACGCAAAGTATACGACATTTATACTTAATTATTTCGGCTTTTAATATTTGACTTTGAAACCTTAAAACATTTTGCTTTGTACATTAGTTATTTCAGCTAACTTTAGTTATTTCAACTAACATTTTTGTAGTTACTATATAGAATTTCACAAATCTAATGAGGATGGAACTTGAGTGCAATAATTAAAAAGTATAAACATAATTATCCTCTCTACTATAGACATAAGACCAGAAATGTTTTGGTGGGGGCGGGGAGCTAGTCGATTACATCGACATCAGTACATGATGGGTACTTATTTTATTGACCCTGAAAGAATGAAAGGCAAAATGGACGACGGTGGAATTTAAACGCAGAATGTAAAGATAGTCAAAATGCAGCTAAGTATTTTGGCCGGAGTGCTAACGATTCTGCAAATTCAGCGCCTAAGGGAAAACAAATATAAACCGAAAGAAACGGGAGTAATATCAAAGAGCAGGCGTTACACAATCATGTTTAAAGCGTGTGATAATGAAAAAAATAATAACATCTTGACTAACTATGCAGTAAAAGCAATCTGAAGTTAAGATGGTTGCAAGAATATGTGTGATCAATAAAATATTGCCTTTCCCGAAGCAGAAAATGCAATAATATATGGTTCATCACTGTTATGGAAATGTGTTCTTACAACAAACGCGGCTTATAGCGTTCAAGAAGATCACTGAAATATCTAAGATTACTATTGCAAATTCATACACTCATTAGTAATATCAGCCTGTATCTTGGCGATGCCTTTCACCTCTGCCATCATTTGTTATTTCTTAAGACTTTATGGCTGCGGTAATTAACTTTAGCACATTATCGTTTCCCGATCTTAGCTTTTACTCACTGACACGGTAAGCATTAATGATGTCGACATTTCATTACTTGAGTAAAATTATTCTCACTTTAGTAATTATAGATGTCTTGCAAGGTAAGTGTACACACTATACCAAAAACCTGTCCTCCAAAAATATCAATTTACAGACAGGGATCAGATTTTAATTGGGTTAGTATTAAAATTTAGAGCTAATATGAAATTTAGTATATCGCTATGGCACTCACTGCTGTTACTGATTTGGAAAATTATGTCGATTGCTCATACGCACCTCCTCGGCCCATATTTATTTGTATTTAATCCATTTAGAATATTTCAATATTCTAAATGTTTATGATATGCGTAAGTTATACTTGTTCTATATTGCTAGAGAAATCAAATAGAATACCTACCAACTTATTCGCTGTTCTCATTTGTATATATCTTAGAAAAAGTGAACCACATACGGTCATGACGTTCAGGATATACGTAGGATCAACTTTTACACGTTATTGCTTTGATAAAACAAACTCACGAACATTCAAATAAAGTGGTAAATCATATATAAGAAACACGCAAACAATGAAGATACAAAGTTTTCAAATTGCATGCAATACCAACATTGGTACACATTCTACCCGAGTTTTCTTTCATATTACAACGATGAGAAAATGTAAAAGTGTAAAGAAATTCTCTAAAAAATACCATGTTAACTGGTGAAAAGTTAGTGGTAAGGATAGCAGCTTGGTGTTAAAGTAACAATTAAAACTTGCAACGAGAACTGGTTCGTAGATTATGGGGTTAGTTCTTTGAGCACTCAATCCTACAATGTTTCATTTCAATTAGATCAAGTTCTTCCAGCAGTGACTTCGCCCACTGGTTACAACTGGTAAAAATAGATAGCATCCATTCAGTATAAAACTTTATATTTTTTTCTGAGATACGTACAGATTATTATTGCTTTCTGTAACGGAGGTGACTAATTCTAATATTATGTGTATCCGAAAGATTATTCTAAACATAATTAAAGTTTCCATTAAAAAATTCCGTTACTTTTGTTGATGGATTTCCCTCAAGTCAATCCTGATCGATCATACATTATGAAACGCATCCCAGTAATTTCCATTCAGCTTATTCTGGGCTGTATTTCTAATCACAAGAGAATGAAACTGCTATTCATAGCAGATCGTTCCATCACAAAGAGGTTTTGTAGGTGGTTTTTGATATGGAAAGAGATCTGCAAATTATCTAATTGCTTACATATTCTAGGGCCTGCTTCGGAGACATACATGGATATACCCATCACATCATAGCTTATTCTAAGTTACTTAGATAACATACTAGGACATGTCATAGTTGTGGTTAGAATTGAAAGAAAAAGTAGAAAAGTGAAACATAGTATGACTAATAATGTACCAACCGTGGAAAGACTCACACTGTGAGACTTATAAGCACTCATACACTCACATATATTCACAGACAGGTCCATAAAAAAGTCATATGAAAAATGTGACATAGTCGTCGTGGTTAGAATTAAAAATAAATGTATAAAAGTGAAACAATATATGACATTATAATATACATGTTATTGTTTCACTTTTATTCTTTGAGTTTTAACACATAATACAGAACCAGTGTCAATGTTGCATTGTTTTAATCGAAAAAAGTTACTCACGGGGTCTCATAGTATTACCATGTAAAATTTGATTTGATTTGGGAACAGACAGGTATACAAAGATTTTTATATAGAGAGAGATTATATTTTATTATATCATATATTTTTATAGTATAATTATATTATACTTTAATATTACTAAATTTTTAATATGTAAATTATATTTCTCTATTTCCTTTAATATTTATATATTGAAATTATACCATTCTAAATTCTGATCTTTTCTTTACTATATTATGGGAATTAACAGAAGAACCAGTGAAACTTGAATATATTCCATCTCTTTGAAGGAATTTGATTTTACTAGGATTGAATAATAATAGTATATAATATTATATATACATTATTTACATTTCACGGATATTTGTCCTCATCTTGCTTCTTGTTAACACGCTTCGGCTGATATACCCTCCAGCCTTTATCAGGTGCCTTGAAGAAATTTCGAACCTGAGTTCTCATTCTTAAGGTATTTTTCAATGTTATTATTATTATTATTACTATTATCATCATCATCCTTATCATCATCATCATCATCATCATTATTATTATTATTATTATTATTGGTATTATTCAGATCACTGCCTGGACCCGAACTCGGAAGATTGGGATTAGTAGCCCGCGCTCACAACCACTACGCCATATGCACACGGGCAGTGACTTAAATAATAATAATAATAATAATAATAATAATAATAACAACAACAACAACATCGAAAAATACCTTAGGAATGCAAGCACAGTTTCGAAATTTCCTCAAGACACCTGATGAAGGTTGGAGGGTATATCAGCCGAAACGTGTTAGCAGCAAACAAGATGAGGACAAATATCCATCAAATGTAAATAATGTAAATAATGTACATAATTCCTCATCTCTTAAATATAGAACTGTAATAATATATATATATATATATATATACAGGCATGACAAATGTAAGTAGACTTCCATAAACCATCCTTTTATATTTAAATTGAAAAATTCTTTTTTAGTTGACATTTTTATGTTCCAGGCTCTATATGTAAGTGTTTAATCGTGCCACGTACAAGAGAAGCCTTTGAACTCACCAAATACCATAGATGCCGTGTTGTTGTTCAGTCTGAAGATGGATTTAGTCAGCCTAAAATCACAAAAAACATTGGGATTCCTCATTCTACAGTTAATCGCGTGATTGTGCAATTCAGCAGGGACCGGAAGTTGTCAACATCACCTATCCCAAGTCGACCAGAGCCCTTTGACAGGACTCTCTACTTTGTTAAGAGAAGCGTGGACGATGATACTTGTTGCAAGGCCTCTTGCATAACAAAACATGTTGATGTCAGTCCCAGAACAACTATCACGTATCCCCCAAACTTAGTTACTTACTATGGCAGAGCAGCAAGAAGGAAGCCACTTCTTCGACCAGCCAATCTGAAGCAGAGAAAAGATTGGGCCAGTGAGATGACTGCGAGTTCATTATCATTTTTGGACACTCATATTCTCTGGTGAGTCTAGATTTGCTGTATTTTCTGAGAGTGGTTGAGAGTGGGTCTGGAGACTGTGATCAAGAAATTGATGCGAAAAGGTTGTAGCCAACAACAAAACATGGTGATTATTGTGTAATGGTCTGGATAGCAATTTTCAGCAATGGTCAATCAAACCTAGTGGTGTATGAATCAAAGATAAATTCAGATAAATATGTGTCCATATTGTAGAAAGGACTCCTTCCAATCTTCTCCAATGATGAAATGATTTAAGAAAACTATTTGTGGAAGATGGAGCTCCTTGTCATACAGCTAAAAAGACCCAAATTTGGTTGGAAGAGAATGGCATTAGAAAGCTTCCATGGCAAAACAAATCACCAGATATAACAGCAATTAAATACCTGTAGGACATAATGGACAGAACACTTTATAAAAACAACAAGAAAGCATCGTCAAATCTAGATTATTGAGATTACTGCATGAAACATGGTATGAAATTCGTTAAGAGAATATTCTTCATCTGATCAGTAGCATGCTCCATTGGATCCTTGCAAATGACATGTCTACTAAATGTTAGATATTCACATTATAATAATTAATAATCAATTTGTCTGTATAATTTCAAACTTAAATTCATTCAAACGAGTATAAGTGTGTCTATTTACTTCAGTCATGTCTGTGAATGTGTGCTCTCTCTCTCTCTCTCTCTCTCT
>NC_068982.1:179004081-179005101 GCF_001194135.2 Octopus bimaculoides | reverse complement strand
AGGAAGCTGAACCGCTTCCTCTCGGCCTTGACACATTTACTGTGTCCTTATATTTGTAAGGGGGAGACAAACTCCCCGACCCAGCCTAGTCTGCATTCAGGGACATGTTTCGGAGTCATTGCTCGTCATCAGCCTGAAGTAGCAAAACCAACTGGCTGAAGATGTCTATCAACCTCTCGCAAATATATATATTTCTAGTGAAAACACATATTCACTGATTACAAAAATTAGAAATGATCTAATTATAAATCTCACAGAGAGAATTAAGCAGCAGTATGATTCCCTTATTGGGACTGTCACATTAAGTTGACAGTATACAACTGCTTTATTGTAACACTGCTTCTTAATTCTCTCTGTGAGATTTAGAATTAGATCACTTCTAATTTTTGTAATCATTGAATGTGTTTTCACTAGAAATATATATATATTTGTGAGAGGTTGACAGACATCTTCAGCCAATTGGTTTTGCTACTTCAGGCTGATGAGGAGCAATGACTCCGAAACATGACCCTGAATGCAGACTAGGCTGAGCGAGAGACCAACAAATTCCTTCTCACACTAAAAATGAACACAAGGCAAGGATTGTAACAGAATTCAACAACTTAAACAAGGAGACGGTCTAGAAGATTCTGAAGCCGTCAGGAGGCCGTGTTTGAAGCCAATGACGATTTTCTTGAATAAATTTACTCTTTAGTATTTCAAGATATTTTAATGTAATTTTGATAAATATATCTGCTAAAATGGAACGTCAGTGTTTCATTTTTGAGTTATTTAAACGACAATTTATTCACCACAGACTGAAATATATATACATGTATCTGAAATATTTATAGGAGTGGCTGTGTGGTAAGTAGCTTGCTTACCAACCACATGGTTCCGGGTTCAGTCCCACTGCATGGCACCTTGTGCAAGTGTCTTCTACTATAGCCTCGGGCCGACCAAAGCCTTGTGAGTGGATTTGGTAGACGGAAACTGAAAGAAGCCCGTCGTATATATGTATATATATATATATATATATAT
>NC_068982.1:178996841-179002421 GCF_001194135.2 Octopus bimaculoides | reverse complement strand
ATATATATATATATACATATATATATAAATATACATATTTGTGTGTGTATATATATATATATATATATATATATATATACACTCACACACAAATGTACTCGGAAAGACTGTCATACACACAGAGTAGACATGGAAGATTTTGCGTTTGTATTTATATATAGTCGCACCTAATGTGTGATTTAAGTATGTATATACATCGATCACTCCAGTTGTTGCTGTAAGGGTAGGGGAGAAGGAAAGGCTTGTAAGGTCATCGATATTAAGAGATAATAGAAGAAGCGTAGTCCATTACGTTACGCATTGGTCATCTCGGATCTTAAGCGTTTTTGTGTCTTTTACTTACGGTATGTGTTCATGCGTGTCGCTTGACATTTTTGTAATCGAACTAATTAGAGGAACAATCAAAGAATTTTGGGTCTGTAGAGAAACATATATATATATACATACGGAAGCAGAAAGAAGTCTGTCATGTGTGTGTGTGCGTGTGTGTGTGTGTGTGTGTGTGAATATTAGATAGTCACATTATAATAATTAATAAATAATTTGAATGTATAATTTCAGATTTGAATTAATTTTAACTGTGTGTCCAATAGGATTCATATCTGGTGACTGGCTTTGACATGAAAGCTTTTTAATGCCATTCTCTTCCAACCAACCTTGGGTCTTTTTAGCTGTATGACAAGGAACTCCATCTTCCATAAATAGTCTTGTTTAATTATTTTACCACTGGAGAAGATTGGAAGGAGTCCTTTCTACAATATGGACACATATTTATCGGAATTTATCGTTCCCTCACACTCCACCAGCTCTGATCGACATTTGCTCCAAATTGCTATCCAGACCATCACAGAATAGCCGCAGGATGTATTGTAGGCTGCAATCATTCCACGTCAATTTTTTGATAACAGAGTCTCCAGATCCACTCTTGACCATCGTCAGAAAATACTTATCAGAGATTATGACAGTGTCCTAATGCTTGTGGGCACACCACCATCCCACCGGCCCAATCTTTTCTCTGCTTCGTATTGGCTGGTCGAAGAAATGGCTTTCTTCTTGCTGCTCTGCCATAGTAGCTAAGTTTGTGGGGATACGTGACAGTTGTTCTGGGACTGGCATCAACATGTTTTGCTATGCCAAAGGCCTTACAACGAGGATTATCGTCCACACTTCTCTTAACAAAGCGAAGGGTCCTGTCAAAGGACCCTGATCAAACTGGGTTATGTAATGTAGACTCCTTCCTCACTTTGGCGAATTGCGCAATCACACTATTAACTGTAGAATGAGGGATCCCAATGTTGCAATTTTACTCTAACTACGTCCACTCTCAGATTGACTCACAGTACGGCCCCTTTGAAATTCGGAGAATTCAAAGCGTCCTTTTGTATGTGGCACGATTAAACAGTCACATATAGAACCTGAAATATAAAAATATCAGTTCATAAAGACTATAATCTTTTTCAAGTTAAAATACGCAGAAGAGAATGTTTTATATAACGTCTATTTACTTTCGACATGTCTATGTGTGTATATATACGTGTGTGTGTATTTGTGTGTGTGTATTTACATGCATCCGAGGACACGGATAGATAGATAGATACATACATACATATATACATACATACATACATACATACATGCATACACACATACATACATACATACATACATACATACATACATACATACATACATACATAGAGGTATTTGTACGTATAAATTGGGTGGATGTAAACCTCTCTAAATGCTTACATAAGAGTAATCCCCTCAAAAAGGAACATTACAAGAAAGGAGCCTAATAATGATTTGAATTTTGTCATGTCTCCTGTTGCTAGAAACATACTTTTCCTCTACGAAACCAGCTCCTTATTTTGAATTGATATAACATAAGAAGTGTAACATAATGAAGTTCAATTATGTTTCTCTGGAATGAATCTAATATTTTTAAATATGTTTTTCTAAAATACTATTTCTGTCAACCAATTTCCGTGAAGCGAATATCTCATTCATAATTGTTAATGAGGAACTAACGATTTTTCTTCCGTTCCTGTATAAATATATAATTCTTTTCATGTTCAAACAACCAACGTGCTTAGGGTCTATAGTTTCCCTATAGTACAGCTTTCTTAAATATCGTCTTTAAACTATATCGTTTGACATATTTAAACATTCACTTCTCCTTTGTTATAACGTAAACAATAGTTGTGTATGTGTGTCTGTAGGTGTGTCTGTATGTTTGTCTGTATGTGTGTGTGCATTTGTGTATGCATGTGTGCGTAAACGGTGTAAGGTAAATTGTATTGCAAGTCACCTGCTATCTGACAGATTGATCTATTGTAACTCGTTTTCAATGGAAGCCAACGTAAAGGGCAACTCACGCACAAATACTCAAACATACCCATTACTTGTTCGTTATAAAGAAGTGTCTTGTGCTTGTATTAATGCTCTTACGGCATACGGAATGTTAGATCTATAAATTCAAACTGCAAGAATATAACATACAAGTTATCCACAAATTTTCGCTATATTTATAAAGGATAATTCAAAGAGTATTTTCTTACAGAAAATGTTGTAAAAGGTATATAGGGCAAAGTGAATCTACGTTATCATCCTTTCACCTGTTTGTACACATAGAAGAAAACATAACACACAGATTGAAATAGAAGGCAAAGGATATCCAAGAAGAGAAATATATGTTTTCTGCATATGAACACATATAACCTAGTTGATGTTTACGATTTTAGCTATAGATTTGTGGAATAAATATTTATTCATTATGAAATATATATATATATGTGTGTGCGTGTGTGTGTGTGTGTGTGTGTGTGTGTGTGTGTGTGTGTGTGTGTGTGTGTGTGTGTGTGTGTGTGTGTGTTTAATCAAAGGACATACTACGTATGTCTACCTGCTTGAAATAACAGTCAAAATTCGTTATTAAATCGCCCAAAATACACTGGTAATTACTCCAGAAATCACGCGAAGGCAAAATTGGTTAACCAATTGATATACATTTTGACAAAATTTATATCAATACTAGAAACCAAAATAACGCATATCTTGTTAAGCCTAGTATAATTTAGTGAGTAGTAGACGAAAATAGTGGGCGGTTAAGATAGGAGTGGTGAGATAGTTATTTATATTTAAAAGGTTTTACGCAGCATGTAATCTACTACCAATGGGAGCTGTCAACTGTGTTCTAGTTGATGGTGATAAATCAATAAATGTCTGACAATCTCCCAGACCCTTATTTTACTGGAAGCATATATCTAGCTTTATCTACATAAAAGTACATGTCTCAGAGCTGCTAGTAAGAGAATGGTTGATGGGGAAGAGTTGATAACTAGAAGAAGGAGGGACAGGAGTGGCTAATACTTATTTAGATTATCAAATAAAAGGGGAATATAGTGAAAAGCAAAAGAGATAAGTAATATAAGCTCTAACGTTGGGAATTAGAATTGACGGATATGGGTTATAGTAATTCATAAATTAGCAAATTTATTATATTAAATTTAGAAAAAAATTTAAACCAATATATAGAAAAAGGATAGAAATTAAATTTAAAACCTAATAATGGGATACTTTATATATAAGAGAAAGTTAACGCCTTTGCTAAGCATATTGTTAAGGTAGTCATGATAAAACCATTCCACAATGAATGTATAATTGTAATTAATTGTCGTTTGAGTAGGAGTACATAGTATATATTAAGGCAAAACAAGGATTATTATCCTCATTACGGGTAGATAAGTATAAGATATCGAAAATATAGAATCGAATGTAAGGGGTAATTTGATTACAGGCACATTAAATGTATAATGGATTATATGCGGAAGTAATAGCTAAACTGATATGAGTATGTAAATGCTTATTGAATATTACACAATTAAAAAAATACCAAACTAAAATAAAATAAGTATTTCCATATCTGGTAAACTTTTATAAAATATCTTATAAAAATTTATGAAAAGATATAAGAATGTACAAAAATAACACATATATATATATAAAAAATTTATAAAATTTATAAGGCATAATATGTAATTATAAATAAATAAATAAATATATATATATATATATATATATATATATACATATCAAGAATTTATAAAATTTATAAAACCATGTGTAATTATAAAAATAAATATAATATTGTATTATATTATACAGTGAGTTTTATGAAAAGAAATTATGAACCCCTCCATAATCTGTACAAGCTACACAAATATATATGAGGGTGATATTATTTTATTTTGCTAAAAATAGCTTGAAACCATGGTTCGGAAAATAGATGGTAAATGTTTTTATTTTCCATTCCATTTCGAAATTATCCCTAAGTGTGGTTTGGAGTTTTGACTGCTTCTTCTAGAGGGTTAGATGTCCTATTATGGACATCTCTCTGATGTGTTTAAATGTACACTGTATCTATATGAGGGTATATAGATATTTAAAAAGTTGATAATATATGATATAAAAAGTAAAAAATAAAAAGATAAAATATTTGTGTATAAGAATTTTATCATAAAAATTTTATAAAATATTGCATTGCGAATATATGAAAGGTATAATGGAGATACAAAAAACAAAAAAACAAAAGAAGGATAAATCAAGAGACGCATATCAAATACTGATTAAATAACAAATTAAGATAAAGATACCTTTGGAAATGGGTTTATAAAATATTTGTAAAATATGTCAGAGACATTGATTTATGTAGAATAATAACAGTTCCTAGGGGGTATACCTTATACACAGGGGAGACGCAAGATTTAGTAATCCATTGCAAATTTATATATTGTATCTATAAGGAAAGAAAATCCCAATACCGAAGGGGAAAATATGTAATATAAATATTGGAGGAATGCAAATTAAAGTGGTTACAGGTCATTAGAGAGCAATACTGCATATATTTCTAGATAATAAAGGGTGTGCTATGAATAATATGACACCTCGGATAACTCATGCTACCGAATCATAGTATGATATGCTTATTATTATTTGCTTTTAAAGTATTTGAAGGTACGGGTCCTCCTATGTAAACAAGATGCTCTAATGTCTTATTTATTATTAATTAGGTTCTGCTTATCCTTATATTTAATTGCTTCATAAATCGCCACACAACATAGTTCACATCAATATCGGCTTCTTTTGTATGACTGAGCTCTACGGACTGTATCCCATTTTAGGTTAAATTCACTATTACTATCCTTGAGTGCCCAGATTTTCAAAGATAATGATGTACTGTTGGATTTTTGCCTAAGTCTAAAAGACGAAAAGTGCTTATTCAGTTGTTGTTCAGACATTTTTTCAGAGTACCTTATGTAAATAAAGTAAATGAATCTAGACGTCCTTAGTGAGGACTACTCGAACAGCGCATGATCGGTTAGTTCACTCGGCCAGCATGTATGTATTTACCATTGCTAAGGCGTATACTAAAACCAATATAAACAGCCAGGCGCATTGTGATACCGTAAAGGAAAAATTCGATCGTCACTAAGTGTGAGTTAGGATTGCTAGAAATAAGAGTGACAATACTCTTTATGTATCTATGTATACGTATATATATATATATATATATATATATAT
>NC_068982.1:178994464-178996298 GCF_001194135.2 Octopus bimaculoides | reverse complement strand
ATATATATATCATATAAATAATATATAAACATATGCATATATCCATACATATATGTACATACCTAAATCTATATGTATACATACATGCATATATGGGTACAGGACATAAAAAAAAACGTTAAACACAATGAGAAATGAAAACTTAAGGACGAAAACAAAAACGAACTTTTTTCGAACAACGAAAAAGACAAACAGAGAAACGAGATATGCAACATAAAGAGTAAAACCCTTCGTCAGTTGTCCCTGTTCCATCTACTCCGCGTTTCGAAAGCAAGGACATATATACGAGGGGATTCTTTCAGTTTTCGTCTACCAAATCCACTCACAAGGCTTTGGTCGGCCCGAGGCTATAGTAGAAAACATTTGCCCAAGGTGCCACGCAGCGAGACTGAACCCGGAACCATGTGGTTCGTAAGCAAGCTATTTACTACACAGCCACTCCTACGCCTATATATATATGTGTGTGTGTGTGTGTGTGTGTGTGTGTGTGTGTGTGTGCGTGCGTGTGTGTGTGTGTATACATATATATGTGTGTGTGTGTATGTGGTGTGTGTGCGTGTGTATGTATGAATATGTATTGGTACAAACACTCACATATAACAAATGAAAGCATGTAAACAAGAAATGAAGTTCAGAACGGAAGTCCACGAAAGAATAACGTGAAAAGATATACGTTTCTCAGGGTATCACATTGCATACTCAACGATGAGGAGCATTCTCTCAAATTGAAAGTGTCACATTGCCCCTTATATGGTAATAGAATTATAACAGAGTACTACAATGCAAGTTTTGCGATACATGCAGAAGGCCGTATCACCACATTCAACCCATGAATACAATAACATTTGACCCCATACAGTAACTTGAGTATGAAGAAATATCGCATTGTTATATCTACAAGAAATACAATTTGGCACATTGCCACATCTCAATCTATACGATATTTGCTGCATAACTGATTGTCACGCTTATTTCTGCAATATGTACACATCATGCTTGAAATTGTTGCATGTCATCCTAAAACATTGCATAATTTACGATATATATTGTATAACGTCCCTGCGTTTCAATATACACCCTATATTATAATGTTATTATACTAAAGTTTCACAGTGTACAAACCATGTGAGCCGAATGTTAGTGACGCATTGTTCCTTATGCAACAAACTTTGCATGTCAGATTACCACACTACAAACTGTAGGATCAAATACGTACAACCAAATCATTTTTTTCCTTTTTACTAACAGAATTATATCATCTAGTAATGTCTAAACATGCTGAAATACAACTAACAACGCTAATATATCCTTTATTCTGTATTTAATGAATAAGGAAGTTTGATGCCACTCATCAAACATATGTCTGTTATATATATAAATATATGTCTGTTATATATATATATATATATATATATACAGGAGGTTACACTGTAGGTGCTCACAAAGTTATATTGTAAAGTATTATTTTAAAAGTGAACATTTATTTCACTTCTGAAAACGGATTACTTAATCAATTGCGAGAGAAAAATAAAATAAACGTGAGTTGATTAAAGAGAATTGGAACTGACAGGAATATTAAATATTGTAGATATAAGAGGAGTGAAAGTATTAATACGGCAAACAATCTATGCTTTTGAAATGGCATGCATTAAATCATGAAAAATGAATTATTGATATTTTATAAAAGTTTGATAGAAGAGTTGTATTAACGAAAAGTAATATATATATTAGTGCGCGCGCGTGTGTGTGTTTATGGGGTGGGTGTTTATGGGTGTGTGTGTATGTGTGTTTGTGTGTATATATATATATATATATATATATATATATATATATA
>NC_068982.1:178992886-178994298 GCF_001194135.2 Octopus bimaculoides | reverse complement strand
TATATATATATATATATATATATATATATATATATATATATATATTGCTTCAAATATGATTGTGTTGTTAGCGTAGTTCACAAGTAATGCGCATGTATGTGTAATAAATCTAATTGTGGGAACATATGTATTCACAAAAGTGTATATTTACTGTATTGTTGTATGAACTTGTATACATTTACGCACATCTATGTAATGAATTTTATGAATTCACACACTACCCTTCACACGAACACTCACACGCACGTGCAAAAATAGATAATTATATGGATGTAAACATATGTGCGTGTATGCGTGTAATTGTAAACCCTTTAGTATAAATAAAAGAAAGAAAAAAGCGAAGCCAAACAAGGCAGTAGAAAGATATAATTTATTGGAAGCTGGTACTTTACAAATAGTTATTGCGAATTTTTCATAGCCAATTTCTAAATGATCGTTAGGAATTGAACAAGGAAACTGCGATAAATAAAGACACCTTATTCATATATATTTTACATAAGCATACAGGATTTGTTTATTCCTTTAATGTAAACACATTTTGATTAAACGTAAACACGTATTTTAAAATAATAATAGGGTATACCTCTTCGTTTGTTTATGTCTATATTTGCGAGTATATAAATAGGTCTGGATCTAAGTAATGTATTAAAATAAATAAATGAAAAAAATACGTGAACAATAAACATAAACTAAATGTATAAATATAACTTACATTTTTGTTGTTTTGTATAGGTCCCTAGTGAAGTCGGTCTTTACACGATTCGGAAGTTTCAGCAGTATCCATTTAACTCCAAAGCAATCCATCTTCCTTAGAACTCCATGTCTATAATTTTTTTTATCATTCTATCTATGTTTTCTTCAATGATGAACTATCTCCGAATTAATATTAACTCTACACGGTCCTACTTCGAAAAAGTCTCACAATGGCTTTATACCCCGTGAGAAATATCAGTCAAATGCCCATAAACCGCATACTATTGTACAACTGTCTTAAAAAGAGATGGACACATCTCGAGCTAGATATGCAAGATATTGTGCTTGTAATGAACGGAAGGACTTTTGCCAAAGTTCTGCAGAGTAACAGCTAATATTTGGCTAAAAATCACCTACGCACTATCATACTGGTTGATGGTAACATTTTCCTATTGCTAAATAAGAAAGTAAATGTTGTTGTTGGCACTCCGTCGCTTACGACGTCGAGGGTTCCAGTTGATCCGATCAACGGAACAGCCTGCTCGTGAAATTAACGTGCAAGTGGATGAGCACTCCACAGACACGTGTACCCTTAAAGCAGTTCTCGGGGATATTTAGCGTGACACAGTGTAACAAGGCTGACCCTTTGAATTACAGGCACAACAGAAACAGGAAGTAAGAGTGAAAGAAAGTTGTGGTGAAAGAGTACAGCAGGATTC
>NC_068982.1:178989231-178990777 GCF_001194135.2 Octopus bimaculoides | reverse complement strand
ATATATGTATGTATGTATGTATGTATGTATGTATGTATGTGTGTGTGTATGTGTGTCTTTCTGTCTGTGTTTGTCCCCCTGTCACCGCTTGGTGTGTTTACGTCTCCGTAACTCAGTGGTTCGGCAAAATAACTGGTAGAATTAGGCTTCAAAAATAGGTCTTGACAACGATTTGTTCGACGAAAAATATTTCAGTCCGCTTCTCCAACATGATGCGCAGTCAAAGGACTGAAACAAATAAAAGAATAAAAGAATGAAAAGAATATGTGTGTGTGTGTTTGTGTGCGGGGGTGTCTATGTGTGCGTGCGTGTGTGTGAGAGTGTGTATGTGTGTGATGTACGCGCAGGTGGGACTGTGTGGCAAGATGTTTACTTCAAAACCCCGTATTCAGTCCTACTGCGTGACACCTCGGGTAAATGTCTTCTACTATAGCTCTGTGGTGACCAAATCCTTGTGAATGAATTTGGTAGACAAGAGAGAAGCCCGTCGCTCATATATATATATATATTTATATATATATATATATATTAATGACACAGATACAGAACAGTTCATGAAAAAGAAAATGTCATTCACTTTTACTATAACGAAGAGCTTTGTTTCACCGGTCGTCATAGTCAAAGGCAGTGTTATTATATGCTGCAGGCTTGAGTCGAACTCGAAATACGTAGTTGCCAAGTGAGCATCACAGTCAGACACTCCTATCTTCTGCCGAATTGAAAACAACGCTCGCTTTTCCTCATTTGATTAATTTATTGATTAAGTATTGATTGCTAGATAATCTATTTTCTTTCATATGAATATTCATAACATATTTAATGCATTAGCTGGTTTATATTAGTTTGAAACCGAACAAGGAGTTTACTGCTTCCGTCATTCGCTACGGAAGAAATACTTTATGAAGGAATTTACTGAAAATACAATTAATTACATAACTTGTTTATGGTAGTTTGAAATACATAAGCAACAAAAGCTTTGTATTTTGAGGAACAGATAATTAATAACAATATAAATAGATAGTAAAATTAAATTTTTGATGAAAGTAAGAGAAAAGACTGGAATTAGTAAAATGAAACTTCAAACATTCATCGTAAAATTGTGTCATTTATTTTATATTACTTTCTGATTTACGTGAGAAAAATATAAAGTGAAAACAACGAATTCCAGAAAATGAAAAATATAGATTAATTGCAAATATTATGGAAAATAAGTCAGACGATTATAAACATTATGCAAGCTATACACTGGAATAATATTTATAAATATACAGATAGTTTTCTACATTTCAAAATATTTTGCCAAGACAGACAATCGTGAAAAGAAAGAACTATAGATCATTACTATCTAAAAAAGCTTTTCATTGCAAAAGTTTGTATGATATTTCAATACTTTACAAATGACATATATTTCTTCTAAATTATTCACAGCATCATACACATAGAAAACACGAACAAAACTACAACATCTTACATCTCCTTCGTAACCAAAATGGGTCTTTATATACATACATACATACATACATATATATATATATATATATATATA
>NC_068982.1:178987758-178989029 GCF_001194135.2 Octopus bimaculoides | reverse complement strand
TACACACACATACATGCACACACACACATATATATAGTCAAATTTAGTCACAATTATAGTTTTCCTTTTTGGTAACACATTGCATACGGCTATCTATATAATGTTTTGTATTTTTATGTATTTATAACTTTGTATGTATGTATGTATAAATATTAAGTCGTCAAGCATGAAACTTGTAGAAAAGAAAAAAGTTTGCTATTGTTTTATAAATACAAGGAATAGTTTTATTCTGAAAGTATGCACCCATATTGTCAATACACTTTTGCCATTTCATCGGTAGCTTGTCCACCCCGAAACTGCAAAAGCCTGGCAAACTAGAGTCAATAAAATCTTGGAAGGCGTGAAGTGGCAGTCAGCGGGGGCAAGATCAGGTGAGTATGGTGTATGATGAAGAACTTACAACTCCAACTTCTATACTTTCACAAATGTCATTTTTGCGATGTGTGGTCTGGCGTTGTCTTGCAATAAGGTACAAGTCTTTAGTTAATCGGATATGATCGTTTCATGGTTAAGAGAATGAAAAATCCCTATTCCAAAATCATCAGTCCGATATTCTGATAAATTTGAAAGTGTCTCTAAAAAAATTCACGGTAGCTTTCCCCTCCGGTTTTTTTGTTCTATGTGTGCCATAAATATCGCCATCCATTTAGAGAAAAATTTGTAGTTTAGAATCAGTAGTTCTTTGACTGCTATTTCTAAATTTTCAGTATGTTGGAGAAGCAACTCAATGCTAATCCCTGTATATTTATGATTATAAATATATATACATATATATATACATGTATATATATATATACAAACATATGTAAATATATAAAAATAAAAATAAAAAGATAAAGAGAGCAATGGTAAGGTTGGAGAAGTATTTTATGGATAGAGTCTTACAGCTGTTTCTGGGAAGATCCAGTACTTCCCTTCATCGGAGACAGAAAAAATAAAGTAATCTCTTATTATATCCATAGGCGGATATTTTTAGTATGAAGTGGTAAAGAGTGTGATGCGCTGAAAAAAGAGAGAACAGTACTTGAAGTGTAGTTTCATTCCAGTAGTAAAAATCCGTGTAGATGAAACTACACTTCAAGTACTGTTCTCTATTTTTTCAGCGCATCACACTCTTTACCACTTCATACTAAAAGTATCCCAGAAACAGCTGTAAGACTCTATCCATAAAATACTTCTCCAACCTTAACTTTGCTCTCTTTATCTTTTTATTTTTATATATTTACATATACACACGCTAATATACGACTTATAATCCGCAATCCTGTTCA
>NC_068982.1:178984536-178987028 GCF_001194135.2 Octopus bimaculoides | reverse complement strand
ATATATATATATATATATAGAAAGAGAGAGAGAGAGAAGGAGAGAGACACAAGACGTAAGTAATGTTTATTTCAAGTTTTTCCTTATTGTAGTGAGTTTGAGTTACAGTTGTTTCGAGTAATCATAATAGGTTCGCTATTGACAAGTTTATTGGATCGGTTCAATGATCAATTAATAAAAAATTGAAAGATCTAAAAAAATTAATGCTACTTTCGTCAGTCATTTCTGTTTATAAACAAGCAGAATACTGAAGGAATAGCACAGTTATGAGAAGGGAACCGAAGAGAGGCAATAAGAATCAGTATACGGTAAATGGAAGGGAGATAAAGAGGGAAGGGAAAGGTTGATGATTTCGAAAAGGAATACTCAAAGTGAAGAGCAAGAAAGAAAGGAAGAGATGATGGAATAAAAAGAATAGAGAAGGCCTTCACCATGTGGTATAGTACAAATGACCAAAAACTGAAGATTTAAGTTGACCATATGATGAAGTGGGCTATGTTAAAATCCAACAGTATTTGGAGAGTATATGACTTGGGAACAATACAAATTTTTTCATGTGTGATGACTCAGTTACAATCACTTTATTTTTATGACTGTCCTTTCCGTAATTTCGGCCATCCTCTGCCCCTTTTCCTATAGAATGCTTCCCCACCTCTATTCTTTTTATTCCTTTCTCTCTTCCTTCTCTTCATTTTAGTCCGCCTCTTCCAAATCATCACTTGTCTTCCCCTTTCCTCTTTATATGTCTCCCACCTATCTTATTTTGTTTCTTATTGCTTCCCTTTGCTCCCCTCTAATGACTACTGGAAACAGCTGTGAGTTAAACATACTGCCATAAATAAAAATATGTAATAATCATTACTTATGTCTTGTCTTGTATATCACTCTGTGTAAAAAGCAGTATAACTGGAGCACAACCATGGATTTACAAAATAGAATGGTGATGGTCTATAACCTCGGACCCTGCCACAAGGATACGCGGTGTTCTTTACTAATCTAAAAATATTGCTAGTCTGGTGTACTAACAGAGAGCTTATAAAGTATTTCGCCCGGATTGATAATCATTCACTAACAACTCAATTTTAAACACACACGCACGCATACATATATTATAAGTTGACATGTAGTGGGGTGGGGTGGGGTGAGTGTGATATTTCATAGCTACGGGGTTAGGTTAAGACATGTTTCAACCTTATTAGACGCCCTCGGTGAAATATATTAATTAACAGGAGTTGCTAAACTATTCGACCTATTGTGGCAAAGAAGCGTAAACACTATAGAGTTAATAAACACCGATAGCGCTGACAACGTTAAAGATTGATTGAGAAAGGGAATGTATTGAGCGATGCTTTTTTCATGAAAAGCAAACAGCTAAATCGCTGCTGCTAAAAATAGTGAGCCAAAAATTGCTAAAGGAAACTATTACATACATAGTCGGAAAATAAAACCATTATATTAATGTAATAGTATGATTATTTTAATAATCAACAGCGCCTCAGGGAAGTAGGTAGACAATTATTAAACACTGTCCTATAATACCACTTTTGTGACATGGTTATGAACTGCTGTGACGTGGTCATGAATTTTTGTGACGTAGTTATGAAATGTAACGTGGTCATGAACTGCTGTGACGTGGTAATGAATTGCTGTCTCTCTTTCTAAAGTTTTAGAAAGAGAGCAGTGGCTCAGTTAATGATAAAGAATCAGTAAAAACACAACAGCAGGGCTGTTATCAAAACGTTTTGTCAATATGTCTTAGTGAACTATTACAATGAAATTACTACTAATAATAAACATTTTGGAGTATTCTCCCCTCACTATCTTAACCAGAATTAATGATATAACGTTTTTTTTTTTACTTCTCAGTTTCACAAATTATATAATTTAAGATGTTTGACTGTCCCAGCATGAAGTATGTGAGAGTTGACTGGTTCATTATAGTTTCTAATACTGGGTCACATCAGATACAATCAAATCTAATTGTAGCACTAAAACACGTTTTATTTCCTGAAGTTAAGCAAGCCTCCTGCTGAACCTTTTCTAGTTCAATATCAAGCACTCTTTCATAAAATATAAATAATTTTGTTAATTAATCATATTGTTAAATTAATAAACTTAATTAGAAAATTAAGAGATATAAATTAGACGTGCTGTAAAGAATCTGTGAGGACACATGCTTGGTGAATAGGGTGTGACACTCACGTTAGCGAGTTCGTGATTTCCATTAATAGATCGGTTGGTGCGCTTTGTTCTTAAACAAAGCACTTCATTGCACATTGCACTGTCATCACTTCCACACATGACATGCAGTATGCCGTGAACCTATTCAGGCAATGTTAATTTGATCGAGGAAGTGAGCTAACGCACAGCTCAAGCATTTTATCACTATAAAAAAAAAATCATTTGTGCAGGCTTTGCAACAAGAAACTGTAGAGCCGTCTTTCTCAGACTACTTGAGACTATCATCATATATATATATATATATATATATA
>NC_068982.1:178981001-178981988 GCF_001194135.2 Octopus bimaculoides | reverse complement strand
ATATATATATATATATATAATGTATGTATGTATGTATGTTTGCATGAGAGGGATGGGAAAAAAGGAAGTGTGTGCATGTGTGATTGCAGTGATTCGGTTATAAATGATGAAAGCGAGTGAGAAACAGTAAAATATATATCAGCAAAAATGCGGAAAATAAACAAAATAAATTAATATAGAATTGGCAGCGAGAAATTTGATATATAAATATATTTTCAACTATATTGTGTGGTAATGATGGATAAAGGGATTAGGAATTGAGGAAAAGCGATTTCATATGGGAAATAATCAATATTTTTCCTGTCACACACGCGTATTCATATATAAACGTGTGTGTGTGCGTAAGTGTATATGTGCAATTATGTGTGTCTGTGTCTTACTAGTGATGATGTGATTGTGTTGGTATATATACGTGTTAATGTATCTGTATGCATGGGCTTGTGTGTACGTGTGGATGCAAGTGCACGAGCGGGCGCATGTGTGTGTGTGTGCGTGTGTGTGTGTGTGTACGTGTGGGCGCGTGTGTGTGTGTGTGTGTGTATGTGTGTGTGTGTTAGAAAGCTTGTGAAGCAGAGGATGATGTAAAACTGATCCGGAAGAAGCACTACTTTTCAAATGGTCTTAAAAAATGATTGCAAGACGATGGAATTAAAACTGTGTTATAGGAATAAAAGATTATAGAAATAAAAGATTGGATTTAATAACAACGGCAAAAAAACAAAACAGAAACAAACAAAATGGTGGCATATTCACAAGAATACATTGAATGAAACATTCTGTAGCTAAAACGATTTCAAGAATGTTGCAACTGATAAAGTCACATACAGAATGGAATAGCAATATATGGAAGGATAGATAGATAGATAGATAGATAGATAGATAGATAGATAGATAGATAGATAGATAGATAGACAGACAGATAGATAGATAGATAGATAGATAGATAGATAGATAGATAGATAGATAGATAGATAGATGGATGGATGG
>NC_068982.1:178978082-178980531 GCF_001194135.2 Octopus bimaculoides | reverse complement strand
ATATATATATAAATATATACACAGAGAGAGAGAGAGAGAGAAAGAAACAGAGAGAGAGAGAAAGAAACAGAGAGAGAGAGAAAGAAACAGAGAGAGAGAGAAAGAAACACAGAAAGAGAGAAAGAAACACAGAAAGAGAGAAAGAAACACAGAGAGAGAGAAAGAAACAGAGAGAGAGAAAGAAACAGAGAGAGAGAAAGAAACAGAGAGAGAGAAAGAAACAGAGAGAGAGAAAGAAACAGAGAGAGAGAGAGAGAGAAGCGGGGTGAGATAGAATATAGTAACGAAATATGGATCCTATGAGAATTTGCATCTGGAAGATAATGATGAAGTAGGACTGCATGAAGGTGAATGCGAAAGGAATGATGGCGTATCTTTGGGTAAAGCTGATGAGAAAAAAGAAACCTATTACGGAGAATATATATAAAATTGCTAAGTGTGAGAAAGTGATATCATTCATAAATAAATGAGAGCGCATGCGGTTCTTCTATTTACTTTTCGGTCCTTAAATTTTGTCTTTTTTTGATGGTAAAGAAAATGATTTTGTGCGCTTTTAGAACATAAAATGGGCCTTAAAAGTTTGAGTAAGATTTCAAATGGGTTTATAAAATGAAATACATCGATTAATCATAGTGTTGCGAAAATGATAGACGAAGTGAGAAACAAACGAAATAAAAATACAAGAGTTGATTAAAATATATAACAATAATAAGAGAATAATAGTGTTTCTATTGTATGGCATTATATATTTTTAATAGTATTTTCTATGTGAGTGTACTGGGTTTATCAGTGAATTATAAGATATATGGATATATATGCGCGCGCGTGCGTGTGTGTGCGTGCATGCGCGTGTACGTGTTCATATGTGTGTGATTGTATGCAGGTGAACATATATATATATACACACACACACACACACACATACACACATATATATGTATATATATGTAAATATATATATATATACATACATATATATACATTTATATATGCATATATATATATATATTTGAGTATATATACTTATATGTCGACAACAATATATATTTACATGTATACATATATGCACATTAATACATATATTCGCAGATCTGTACATAAATATTTTATACATACACACAGACGTATGTGTGTATATATATATATATGTGTGTGTGTGTGTGTGTGTGTGTGTGTGTGTGTGTGTGTGTGTGTGTGTGTGTGTGTGTGTGTGTGTGTATAAGGAAATAAGAATGTCTCCATTGTATGCATTATATATTTTTTAATAGTAGTTTCCATGTAAGTGTACTCGATTTATCCCTGAAATATAAGATATATGCATTTATATGTGTGCGCGAAAAAAAAAATGAAAAATATCAATCAATCTGCAAAGAGATCCAGAAATGAAACAGATCCAAAATTCTATGTGTGCAAGGCATTAACTTGAAACTCAACCCGTTTATGTCAACAGTGCAAGCTGTATGCACTAAATATACCCCGTAAAGAAAGGCTAGCATACTGACAAATAAGAATCCCAGGGACAGAAAAATCCTTATAAGACGCAGGTCAAAGCGTCTGAATAAGCAACTGAAGGATAGGGAGAAGTCTATCTTAATATGGACACTCTTAGAAATCGAAAACATGATCAAACTCTCTCATGAAACGGAAAGGGCAGAGAGCGAGAACAGAGTTATGGGAAGCATAAAAACAAATCCCAAAGATTTCTATAAATTCGCAAAGGAAACAGCCACAATACAATATAAAATAGGACCATTGTTCCAAGGCAATGACTCACCGACCGTGGACCAAAGAAGAATAAGTGAGATACTCAGTGAACAATTTAAAAGTGTCTTTACTTCCCCCCTTGGACAGATGCAGATAAAAAAAAAACCCAGCTGAATTCTTTAATGTTGCAGCTCTAAAAAGGAGGCGTCAACTATCGATTACATCAACTTCGAGGAGACAGGTGTAACAGCGGCCATAGATGAAATGAGTTCATGCCTCGAAACTGGCTCTGATGACTTCCCAGTTATTCTCCTAACGTCATGTGAGTAGGCTTCAATTTATCACCTTATCTATATAAATAATAATTTAATTAGTTATGTTCTCCAGCCGGCAACATATATTGCAGTGAATTATTCTCTGCAGAATTGTTTCCGGAATTTTGCGCGCCGGAGCTGAGGCATTTTGAAAAATAGCCCCAATGTAATCGGTAGAACTGTATGCAAGTCTTATTTCATGAAGACAATTCGTGTAAAGTTCTGCAAATTATATTGATTCTAGAACGGCTATGCTGACGAGAACACGGATGTTGTTACGTAAGTAAAACGTTAATGTTCGAAACTGCAGTATATAGCTAATTCTTTATTCTGAATATTTCTCATTTTGTCCTGTTCTGATATTTTGCGAAATTTTTCTGGAGAGCATTATTTTTCTTTGTGGTTGGGTCGTTGATGACCTCTTCTAGCAT
>NC_068982.1:178977269-178978072 GCF_001194135.2 Octopus bimaculoides | reverse complement strand
ATATATATATATATATATATATACAGGGTTGGAGAAAATAATAGAAACACCTTAAAATTTCGAACAAATTTATTTTAATATGGTGTAGGGCCGCCTTTGACAGTAATTACAGTTTGAATTCCACAAGGTATGGACTTGTGTAAAGTTCGAATTGTTTCCAAAGGAATTTTGTTCATTCTTCAGCTAAAATAGTATCCAGTTCTTGTAGTGATGATGGTGGAGGATATCGACTGCACCTTAAATGTTCAATAATATCAAGATTTGGGGACTGTGGTTGCCAAATAAGATGTTCAACTTCACTAGAATGTTCGTCGTGCCATTCACTAACAATTTAAGCTGTTTGAATTGGTGCATTATCATGCTGAAAGATTACGTTTCTCTCTGGAAACAGTTCCACAAACATAGGATGAATTTGATCAGAAAAAATGTTTAAATAGTCATGACCATTAATTCTGCCATGATGGGAAACCATTGGGCCAGCGGATTTCCACGATATAGCGCATCAGATCATCACAGATTCTCCTCCGTGTTTAACAGTTGGAAGAAGGCAGCCTGGGTCAAATGCTTCTTTTGGCTGTCTCCACACGTATGGTTTTGCATGTCTAACTATAGACCAAGTAATGTAGTATTTCGTATTAGCCTCCTTCAGTCGCCATATAAAATCTGCCAAAGATGTTGAATGTCACTTATTGATTGACCTAAAATTGGCAACATGATTACGATAGCGATTCTTAAATGAATCAGCCGTCAGCCCAATGTAAACATAGGGCCCATTCGTTCTATTATCCATTATATATATACAT
>NC_068982.1:178975208-178977047 GCF_001194135.2 Octopus bimaculoides | reverse complement strand
ATATATATGTACATATATATTCTTTTCAGGTTATTTCGCATGCTTCCAACGAATGTGACATCAAAATCACGCGTAAACCTCTCCTTTCCCCGGAAAAGGAAAGTTTCCACTACTATTTCTTGCACGCCCTGCTGCCATGTAACAAGTATTCGGGGCCTTCATCGCAAACAGCTGTTACGTGGTACCAGCGTGCTAGAAATAGCAGCCAAATCTTTGGCGTTAAGCTACGTTGAATGCACTCCAAAAAAAATTTGTAATATTATTCCCTTGAGACGATCTTTCGTTTTGAATCTCAGAACTGTTATCCAGGTTAGCTGGTTTTATTCGTTAATTCCCGTAAAAACTTTTTATTAACTTTTGTTTTAATGTGAATGAGAGGAGAAAGTGAAAGATGTATGAACGTGTATATGAAATGGACGTATGTATGTGTGTGTGTGAGAGAGAGAGAGAGAGAGAAAGAGTAAGTGTCACTTACACATAGATGAGAACACACGTTCACTCACTTACTGTCTCTCTGTCTCTCTGTCTCTCTCACACACACACACAAACACACACACATGCACACGTACATACAAAAAGATGCACGCATATGTGTTGATGTATGCACGTATACATGACAACACACCCCTTCACTTACTCTCTCTCCCTTCCTCTCTCTCCCTTCCTCACTCTCTTTCTTTTTCTCTCTATCTCACTCTCTCTTTCACACACACATCCATTTCAAAGAGACGTACATACATCTTCCACTTTCTTGTCTCTTTCACTTGAGAAAAAAAGTAAGTAAATAAAAAGTTTCACGAAACTTAACGAAAGCTGGTTGACAGTTCTGAGAGTCAAAGCGAAAGATCGCCATTCACTTGTTTGGCGTGTATTCTCGACAATGCAAGTATGATAATATCATAATTTTCTATCACAGAAAACTCCTTTGGAGGGTGTAGTTCCATTTTCTCTGTGAATGTGGAACATTCTGCGCAGTTAGGTTTTACTTCAAAATCCAGTTTAATATTCAGCTCATACAAGCGACAACTATCTAATATTCGCAATCTTTATTCACCTTCGATAATTAGTATTCTGCTCGATACATTGCAATCGTCAATAACATGTAACATGAAACATAATTAGTAATTATTGAAATATTTTAATTTAAATATATATTAAACATTGATCGGGGAAATTTAAACTCATATTGACTGCAACAATCTTCAAATACTCAGTGGTGTATCACGAATATTTTGAATATTAAATTTACACATTAGGCTAATGAAGAAAATTATATTGATGAGATAGAAATCATGTGTTGAATGAAAAATGTGTTGATATGATTTTTTAAATTCATGCTATCACATATACATACGCACGTAAACACACAAAGAAAAAAAAACCTAATGTTTTCTATTTCTAGATTCTCATGTATTTATTAATGTGTATCTGGAAATGAAATTCCGCTGACGTAGATAAACATTGTGCGTTGCAACAATCTATTATATATCGCTGTATAAAATTTTTATGCTAAGCTGATTAATATGTAAATTTCTTAAATGAGATCGTGCCCTAACTTAAAGATATTCCTTTTGTCTAGATCCTAATCGATTATTACTTAGAGAGTTAAGTTTAATTCCGATTAGCAACTTCTGCATCGCTTCTGTTCTCCGACGAGGTATTAAATTTCGGAACATAAATGGAGGGAAGCAAATATATAAAGTTCGCAACTAGCCCAGGATTTTGCTGAATTAGAAAATTTTGTCAGGACTTCATTTAAAAGGATATAGACGGATCGTCAACTGCTGCTCTATTGAAAACTGTAGCTTCGACACCTGCATATATATATATATATATATA
>NC_068982.1:178974583-178975198 GCF_001194135.2 Octopus bimaculoides | reverse complement strand
TTTGAAATATCTATAAAAGCTTGTTTATTTTTGTTTTTTTCATTTATTATTAGTGTTCCTTTATATGTTTTGCTAAAATTGCTGCTTCTTTAGAGATAGTATCAGAAAAAGGTAATTAAAATTCATTAAAATGACAGATCTATCGAACTTTCAAAGAAGTTACATTGTTGATGCTCATATGGCAGGCACTAGCATAGCGGAAACAGCTGAAATGGTTGGTGTAACAAGAAGTACTGTCTCGAAAGTAATGACAGCCTTGAAGAAAGAGGGAAAAACCTCCTCGTCGAAACAAAACTCCAGCAGAAAACCAAAATTTTCAGATAGGAACCGTTGGAGTTTTACACGAATTGTTTAAAAGAACACAAAAGTACAGCTCCCAAAATTACTGCAGAGATTAATGGCCACCTCGAGGACCCAGTTTCCACAAAATCTCTTCGCCGGGAGCTGCACAAAGCTAGATTTCATGGGAGGGCTACAATCAGAAAACCACTACTAGCGCTTATAGTGGAGAAAAACCTACAGAATTGGTCCCTAGAGCAGTGGAAGAATGTTATTTTCTCGGACGAGTCATCCTTTACCATAGTTATATATATATATATATATATATATATATAT
>NC_068982.1:178972682-178973357 GCF_001194135.2 Octopus bimaculoides | reverse complement strand
ATATATATATATATACATTATGCAATTCATATGAAAAGTAACACTTACACCGGGCAAGAAACACGCCAATCACCGTAGTAATAGAGCGAAAGTTACCTTCTTTCCTACCAGCTAAAAATAACGTGCGCTAGAAACACAGAAAGTGAAAAAAAGAAATGCACGTATCACCACTTTTATCTTTTTAACGCCCCACCTGCAGCTCCATTATCATATCAACTTTGACATCTCAGCTGCCCAGTATAAGACAGCCACGAAGAAAATGTAACCAGTTGAGTAATTCGAAGACAACAGAACGTACACATACCTAATAATGAATTTCCTACTTGTGACTACGTTTAATCCTCATGGCCTACATTGTGTGAACATAGCGCTGTATTGCCGTTTCTCTAAAATAAAAAAAATAGTTTCGCTTATAGATAACCGTTTTTCTCAGTCTCATATACGGCAATCATTCCGCGGTAAGGTTGAAGCCATTCTAAAGAATGTAGAATAATTTTGACGGATGCAGTAGGTGTAGTTAAATATCTTTCTCTGGAGATAAAACAGATGTCGACAAATTTTTTAAGACGAATCTATTATCAATTTTTAGTTTGTCAAAACTTTCAATAAACCATATATATGTGTGTGTTTAATCACGTATATATATATATATATATATATATATATATATATATA
>NC_068982.1:178970455-178972354 GCF_001194135.2 Octopus bimaculoides | reverse complement strand
TATATATATACATATTAGTATCCTCGTTGCACATGTGTTTCTGGGCCAAGGATATGTACTTTGTAAATCGGTGTAGCAATAGCCGGATTTGTAGAGAAGACCTTAGTCTCAATTGAATTCATGTCGAGAACTCTCTACAAAATTAAATTCATATATGTATAGAATATTTTCAGCATTTTTGCAGTAATTTTTGTTTTCCATAATTTTCTAGTAACACTCAATACCTTTTAGTTTCGAATATCTGACGTTTAACCTGAATGTAAATAATGCGAAATATAATAATTCTCTTTTCACTGACACAAGCGTGTTCTGAGCCAGCTGTCGTAGTTAATGGGATCATGGATCAATTCGCAAAATACGATGTCTTCGAAGCAGATATGTAAATGAGCGCAAGAGTCGGTATGATGTTAGATCATTTTCAGTTAACAGGGCTTGCATTGCTTCAAATGTTTACGGGACTTTATCTTAAGCATAATGCTCTACTCATAGACTAAGAAAATCCTTGGAATGAAATCCATGCTTGACCTGTTAAAATACCTATTAGAATACTATTACCCAAATGCTCGTGTTCCCATGCTTTGAGCTACAAAATATCAATATTATAAGCTTAACTACAAAACAAAGTCTGAATATACAACATAATTCGAGAATGAACTTCTGTTGACCTACGAAATAATCAATAATATTTCCATTATTTACCCATTCCTAAAGATATTGAACAATCGCATAAAATATAGTCCTTTGTATAGAAATTACAATAGTATTCCAGTCCCCTCGGCACGGTTAATCGTTTGTTATAATTTACGTATGTGTGTGCCTGCGTCTTTGTTTGTAAGCATATGTATATATACTCACACACACACACACACACACACATATAGTATATGTATGTATGATGCATATGCATACATACAAACATACGGAATACGCACACACACATATATACATATGTATACATATACTTACATCATCATCATCATCGTTTAACGTCCGCTTTCCATGCTAGCATGGGCTGGACGATTTCACTGAGGACTGGTGAACCACATGGCTACACCAGGCTGCAATCTGATTTGGCAGAGTTTCTTCAGCTGGATGCCCTTCCTAACGCCAACCACTCCGAGAGTGTAGTGGGTGTTGTTTTTACGTGTCACCGGCACGAACGCCAGTCAGGCGGTACTGGCAACGGCCACGCTCAAAATGGTGTATTTTACGTGCCACCTGCACAGGAGCCAGTCCAGCGGCACTGACAACGATCTCGCTCGAATGACTTTTTACGTGCCACCGGAACAAGTGCTAGGAAAGCGAAGCTGCTGCACAAGTGCCAGGAAGCGACGCTGGTAACGATCACGCTCGAACGGTGGTGCCATCACGATTTCGCTTTCGCTTGCCCCAACAGGTCTTCGCAAGCAGAGTTTAGTGTCCATTGAAGGAGACGTTGGCATGGGGGCCAGTCGACGAATTTAGTTCGATTTCGATTTAACTTGCCTCAACAGGTCTTCGCATGCAGAGTTTAATGTCCAATGGAGGAAGGGTACGCATATGTGGGCTGGTTACATCCCTGGCAGCGGCCTTGGATTTTGGTCTCACTTAGCTTGCCAGGTCTTCTCACGCACAGCCTATTTCCAAAGGTCTTGGTCAGAAGTCATTGCCTCGGTGAGGCCTAATATTCGGAGGTCATGCTACACCACCTCATCCCAGGTCTTGCTGGGTCTACCTCTTCCACAGGTTCCCTCAACCGCTAGGGCGTGGCACTTTTTCACACAGCTATCCTCATCCATTCTCGCCACGTGACCATACCAGCGCAATCGTCTCTCTTGCACACCACAAATGATGCTTCTTAGGTTCAACTTTTTTATCAAGGTACTTACACTCTGTCGAGTATGCACACTGACATTACAC
>NC_068982.1:178960665-178968797 GCF_001194135.2 Octopus bimaculoides | reverse complement strand
CCAATTTATACATGAACTACTATTGAACTACAAAAGCTCAAAGACAATATAATGTATGGGTATATTTATTTTTTTATATATTATTGTTTTATATATTATTTTCTTCATTTTGTACTTCTTTGTAAAAAAACATTTTCATTCTCCTTCTTGATAATTTGCTTCTTCGCAATGAAAACCGGTTAGAAAAAATCTTTATTAAATTATGCTTCCAGTTCAGCATTCTGTCTTTTTTTCATTTTCCTATATATATATATATAATAGGTATCGCCAAGCCAACATGGCAGTCCAAAAAATAGGACGAATGCAGCCGTTGATTAGCTCCAAGAAGCCATCGCCTCTAGCTAGCTATGTGACACACGAACCTGTGTCCATTATAACCTTCGAATAGGGGAGGTCAGCGCTTCACCTTGCTGGTCTGGCATCTACAGACTAGTTTCGGGGTATTGCCCCTCTTCGTAAAAAGAGTAAAGACCCTCTTCGGTCATGAATGATCATGGGATTGCACCTAGAAATTTCCCCTCCGGGGACGAAGTTGGGGAAAGTTTACTTATGGAAGACCAACAGTCATCCATGAATACCAGCATCCCCTCTCTATAGCTCCGATGTTATCCAAGTTAAAAGCAAAGGCTGATACAACTTATCACCAGTGACGTCACAACTCATCTCTACAGCTGAGTGAACTGGAGCAACATGAAATAAAGTGTCTTGCTCAAGAACACAACATACAGCCCTGTACAGGAATAGAACTCACTACCTCGTGATTGTAAACCCGACGTTCGAATCACCGAGCTATGCATCTTAGTATTAGATTTATAAATTCTCAATAATTTCAAGAAGTTGAGCTATCGCGTAGACATCATCGACCATATCGACCCAATGATGTGTGACTTAGGTCATGTAACTTGTGGTCGTTAAGCAGAGATAGATAGATAGATACAGACAGACAGACAGACAGACAGACAGACAGACAGACAGAGACAGACAGACAAAGACAAACAGACAGAGAGAAGAGAGAGAGAGAGAGAGAGAGAGAGAGAGAGAGAGGGAGAGAAAGAGAGAGGGAGAGAAAGAGAGAGGGAGAGAAAGAGAGAGAGAGAAATAGAGAGGGAGAGAAAGAGAACGGGAGAAAGAGTAATTCGAAGTGTTGGAAAATGTCCTTAGTTATCTCTATTATCTTGGGCATATTGAGTATGATATTATTATGTATTTCTAAAATCAACATTTATACCTGTAGAGAGATTGAAGACTTTGGAGAGTATAGGGTTTGACTCTGGTGTTCAGTGTTTAAGGATGATAGTAGGTAACATGCTCAGCTTTTGTGGCATTGTTGCTTTGAGGCGACTTTCGCAGATGGTATGCATGTATGAAAACGGGGAACCTGAAAAACTAGAGGATAGATTGGAAGGATACATGCCCAATGCATGTGGTGTATACTGTACAGGGCGCAGCGAAAGTAAAGGTTTACTCCAAAAGGAGAGCTCATAAACAGCCATTCTCTTTAAATAATAGAGGAAAAGATGCTGCTGCCAAATCGGTTGAGATTGTTTTTGGCAAGTTAGTAGAAGGATCGGCTGCAGTTTGGGAGGTGGGGTTATGCATCCCAAGAAGGCTTTTTTCGCTGTAGGACTTTTACAGGAATTGCGAAGCTGGGTAACCGTTGTCCAATATTGGTGGTTGCATGAATTTCTCCATATGTGGTAAACCTTATTTAATGCCTAAATAGCAGCAATGCAGCTATGATAGGGTCACTTGCTCGAAGTGGTGCATACTACACATATATATATATATATGTGTGTGTGTGTGTGTGTGTGTGTGTGTGTGTGTATGTATATATATATGTACGTATGTATGTACGTATATATATGTATGTATATATATATATATATATACATGTATGTATGTATATATATATATATATATATGCAGGAAGTATGTTTGTATATGTGTGTGTGCGCGTGTGTGGCTTATTGTTCCGTTAAGGTAAAATCCACAAAAATAGACTCCATCCAGTGAGAGATAAATATAATTTATAAAGTACACTCTATTAAGATAAGAGCTACCGATAGTTTCTAGTCATTGAAATAGGTTTTTATAATGTGCTGTGGGTCTCCAAGCACTCTCGGTCTCTGAGTACACGGTTCGTTGTATTTGAAAATTAAGACGGTGGTATTTGTGAAATCACAAGATTGACGGAAAAAGTGCAATGAGAAAATAAATGGTGAATCAAAGCGAAAAAAAAAGAAAGAAAAGAAAGAAAACTAGAGTTACATCCCATTTGACTGTAGAAGTCATACTTAAACTAGTTATTGTAGAATAATTCAACAGAGATTAGTCCAACATCTGCAAGACAGTTGCTCGATGCGGAGACTGTGCTATTCTCCAGTTCACCAAAAGAAATTCGTCCATTTGCTTGCATTTGCAGAAAATTTTGCATCTAGAATTAAATAGAGCGGTGGAATTCTTAGATCTAAAACGAAAGTGCGAACATTTAGATACGCATAAATTGCATTTCTTTGATAGTTAATGGGTTGAATGTAGTGCTGAAGACGGAGCAATAACTTCTACAATATGCATATACACCCATTATCTATTTTGCTATCTTCGATCGCATTGTTTACATAGAAGTATTCGTATAAAAAACGTCGAAACCTTCAGTGCTGGCTCTAGATTTTTATAGAAAGTGAAGTGTTTCAACATTTACTTTTTTTCTGTTTTCTCTTTTATCACGTCTTCATAGTAATCAATGAAAGACCTACGTGGGAGATGTTTATATTTCATTGATGGTTAACTTAATAAGAGGAACTTATTTTTCGTTGTTTTTTCCTTGTCGTTGAACTTTTACCATTATATATATGTGTGCATCTGCGTATGAGTGATTGTGTGTGAATGTGTGCATATGTGTGAGAGTTTATTTGCTTGTGTATTTTGTATGTGTACTTAGATTTGTCAATTTGGCATTTGTAATACAAAATATGAATTGCAAGAAATTGAAGCTCGTATCCGAACAAATGAAAGTACAGTCTCTTGAATGTATGTACATATAGGTGAAAGTGTCTGTGTGAATGTAGCGACAGGAGTGTGTTTGTATGTATGTGTATATGCGTTTGTGTGTTTCTCTGTCGGTATGTGCCTAGCTATGTAGCATGTTTCTTGGAACACCTTTGCGTTTACGTTATATATATCGAAGAACGTAGATATATTTGTGCGAGTGCATGCGAAGGAGAGAGAGAGAGAGAGAGAGAGAAAGCGTTTGTGTGTATGTGTATGCGTGTGCGCGCGAGTGTGTCCGTGTGTCTGTGTACGTGTCTGTGTACGTGTCTGTGTGTTCATATGTGTGTTTGTGTATGTGCACATAAGTAAACAATATGGTAAGATATTTTCAAAGTAAATTTTCGGGCGGTGTCGCAGTCTATTTGCAAAGTTCAGTAATAAAACTGAAAGTATTACTAAGTAGATTATCCCATTTCATATAAATATTTCTGATGTTCTGCGATAAAAGTTATAGTTTATCTCCTGCAACTTTCATCAAATCAAATGATGATTGAGGAAATTATCATGATTGAAGATTGAATATTAAACAAATTCCGTTCTATCTCCGAAACTTTCTGATTTATACAAACGACAGTTTTCATAAGTTAAATGGAATATACACATTCTTGTTAAAATTCTTACAGGCTTTGCTACGAGGAAGATTTATATTTTTCTTTGACTTTGCTGTTAAAGAAATTTTCTCAACTCTTATTGAAAATTACAATTAATCAATACTGGAATTTGTATTTTATATTTTCGGTTTATGAAGAGTGAGCTTTATTAACGTTTTGATGCTTGAACTGAATTGAACTTGGCGACACTAGTACATAAAGCAATATCCCAATTTACACGATATGAATATTGTCATCACAGTCCTGATCATTGTCAGTAATGAATACAGCAATAGCAAGTATTGAATGTCAATGTTTCTACCTCAATATTTGCACCACACGGAAGTAATAATCAACAGTTAATATTGAGATTGAAATTGATCGGCCTGAACGCATAAACTAATAATTATTTAGAGGGAGATTATATTAACCCCATTCGATGCGTCCCATTATACAAAAGAAAATGGATCTCCGCCGGTTTCGAAGATGAATGTTCCAAGTATTTGATTAGAAACAACAATAACATTAAACCAATATGTATTACTCAGAATGTCCACATCTCAGGCTTGGAAATTTCGAGGTAATGCAACAGTTGTGAGAGAATAACTATATTAAATAGTCATTTTCTCCTCTTTTCTGTTTCTTTTTTTAAAACTCTCTCTCTCTTTCTCTTTCTCCCTCCCCCCTCTCTCTCTCTCTCTCTCTTTCTCTTTCTCCCCCCCTCTCTCTCTCTCTCTCTCTCTTTCACGCGCGCGCGCAGACACACACATCTGAGAACAGTTTAACTCAGTTTCAACGAACTTAATATTTCGTCAGCTCGCAGAACGACCCTATCTTATCAGGCATCTAGACAAGAGTAAAGGGACGTGAAACAAATCCAAGATGGTTTCTAGATGTTACGCGTCTACTGGTCAATTCAATCATGCGGTGATATTGGTCTAACAGTGACATCAGTTATTTTCTTTATTCTTAGGAGCATGTTCTCGGACTGGAAGTCGGAAGGTAGCAGACATCGTCATGTCTGGATCTGCAGTATGGTATAATGAGCGACATCAGTTCATTGCCTTTCATACCACACATGACTTGATGGGGTGTTGTTCCGGGTTTGTTACTCGATGGCCAATTCAAAGAGACCCAACACATTAGCGACAATAGCCTTTCAATAGTAACAGGTGTGACTGGAATTAAGTCTGGTGGCCTTAGGTTGAAAAGAAATTGGTGATCGAAGGTTAAAAAGTTGAGGCTAGATGGTGAGCATGGGTGCGGCGATAGATTATAGTTTATCCGATGACATTACAAGACACTACAGGGAAATGACAGCTAATGAGTTCGAGTGCAAAGGAAAGCATACGCAACACAGTAACTCCTTCACATGCACGTATAGAAAATAGACTCCTCCCTACCCCGTTTTATCTGGAGGCTCCAGTGCCATTGGAACGACTTCCCAACATCGAATGGAGTATCATTGACGTTTCCCACTTTCACCTGGAACTCGGATGTGCCAACTCTTCCTCCTCGATAGATTGTACATACTCCAACAACTTGCCGTATCCACCAACAGGAAGAATAAACTATCTTATCGTTGCCACCAGAGCTACACCTTTTCAATGAACTTCAAGACAATGGCAACTGATAATCAAGATATACCACCTTAGGCCTGGCCACTCCATGCACAACGCAAGGTAATTAACCCCCGCCGCCCATATAGAATACAACTCCATCAAAGCTAACCAACCAGCCTCAGCTTTTAACCTAGTATTACCAAATATTGTAACTGAGTATCACCAAATTCTAATCCACCACCACCACCACCACATCTGGTTACTCCCACGGAAAGACTGTTACCGCTAATGTGCTGGTTCCCCTTGAATCATCAATCGAGCAACGCTGAAGAAGAAGAAGAAGAAGAAGAAGAAGAAGAAGAAGAAGAAGAAGAAGAAGAAGAAGAAGAAGAAGAAGAAGAAGAAGAAGAAGAAGAAGAAGAAGAAGAAGAAGAAGAAGAAGAAGAAGAAGAAGAAGAAGAAGAACAACAACAACAACAACAACAACAACAACAACAACAACAATAACAACAGCATCAACAACAACAACAACAACAACACCAACAACAACACCAACAACAACAACAACAACAACAACAACAACAACGAGAACAAGAACAAGAACAAGAAGAAATGTTCGGTAATAAAAGTTCGAAAACAAAGGCGAGTTTTTATTTATGATTTTGAGGCACTCAAGATACGTGAACAATAATAGCACACACCCAGAGAAGGTGTTCTGCCAAAAAGTTAACTCTAACAGGCAGATCCCTCTTTTAATGCCATTACCCAAACGAAAATCAAAACCAAAAGAGAAAGTTGGACAGATGATAACTACATCGAAGTGCTATATGCATTCTCCACTGCAAAGCTATACCCGGGAAACACAGGGATAACAAGAGAAACATATCAAATATAGAGAAGGAATACTGATAGAAGGGGAAAAGTCTCAGGGAATACTCTTGCGGATGTCCAGTGACGTATGCTGTGAGAGAGAAACGTGCCCCGAACCGAAATAGACAAACTAATAGATAAAATGCACGCGGAAAATTTTTTAAAAAACACCTCATAACTGAAAACAATTGACTGCAATCAGGCAAAAACCAACACATCAGACGTTATATCTCCGAAAACGCAAAAGCCATCACAAACGAAAGGAGAGAACACAACAGAGAGAACACTGAAAACAGTAAATAAAAGGCTAAACCAAAGTAAAATCTCTACATAGCTACCCAACCCGGAAATAAATAGAACAGCACAGCAAACTCTTCTTGATACTGTATTGTGTTAGATATTTTTTTCTCTTGGTGTGTGGTGTAGTCTTTTGTTCTGTTAATGCTTGTAATAATAACGATAGGGTCCATTTATCTTGATATGAGCTCACCATGTCGTGAAGATATGGTTGTGATGCATGTGTCTGGTGTACATTTATTATCAGACGGGCAGTCATGATAAGTATATTGGGCTCTGTACATTTGTACCCCAGTGTCACTTTGATGACATTTCCTACTCTCTCACTCAATAATAATAATAATAATAATAATAACAAAATGCACCCATAAATAGCTACGAAGTTCAGTGCTAAAGGCGGATTGTCAAGACTTCATCGTAGCTTCTCAAAATCAAAACTTATTAACCCAGAGCTATCAAGCCAATGAGATAAAAAAAATGGAATAGATACAAAGTGCTGATGCTACAATGAAGAAATTGACATAGTGAACTACGTAGTGTATAAATAAAAACATGGCAGATTTAGCCAAGAACTTCATTGGTCAGTGTGTCAGCATTTTAAACTAAAACTGTTAAGTAATGTCTCCTCCCTGTTTCTTCACAATAGGTGACAAGGCATAAATTCCCGTGCCAACCAACAAAGCTAACCGCAAAACTGTACTGTCACTACAAACGGCATGTCATTAACTAAATATTGCAACTCCCCAAAACAACTGCAAATGTCTATGATGAGGACACAGTAATATAAAGTAATTCGATGGCGTCTATATGTAATTATTATTCTAATAGTTCAAAACCTGTTAAAAAATTGTTAGAATACAAACACATTCATTCTATGCTTTCTATGTACGAATATGTGGGGGAACTTTTCAAAGTTTGTTCTCTGCTAATCAGAAGAGGCGTACTGGATTTTCTCTCCTCAATTGATAGTATAGTATATTAAACAGTTATATAAACAGCAGTTTAAGCTATTACTAAAGTGGATAATTATAGGTCGATTTAAGATTTAGAAAACGAATTTTAGATTTGAAGAATTCCAGTAAATGAAAGTGTTAGAGATTGCAATTATTCAATTATTCAATTGCGGCTGTAATGATTATTTAAAGAGTAAGGCATTTCTATTACAATAAGTAACAACTTCCAAGGTAATTGTTATTGTTGTTGTTTGTGTCGTTGTCGGTCGAGTAATAATAATATAAAGAGCTATTGCATATCTATTACTGTTGCTGGTCTTGTTGTCGCTTCTTTTTCTTTTTCATGCTTGTGTCGTTGTTGGCTGTGTTGTTAAACTCGTTCTCTTAACCAATTACAGTTATTGCTTTGTTATTCTTGTTGTTCTCGTGTAAATCATCTCATGTACGGCTTATAGTGGTATGAGAAGAGCTTCCCGCTACCTCCTCGTTGGATACTGGGCGTCGTTGCCACCATAATTCTATATAGATAGGAAAACAGACGACAGCAAATCAATATTATGAAATTTGTGTCCTTTAGGGCACCACATAGACCAACCACATCTACAATAACAACAACATCTAAAATAACAACAACAGCAACAACAACAAAAACAACAACAACAACAACAACAATAATAATAATAATAATAATAATAATAATAATAATCAATCTACCTAACAAATACGAAGAAGAAGAAGAAGAAGAAGAAGAAGAAGAAGAAGAAGAAGAAGAAGAAGAAGAAGAAGAAGAAGAAGAAGAAGAAGAAGAA
>NC_068982.1:178951339-178959421 GCF_001194135.2 Octopus bimaculoides | reverse complement strand
TTATTATTATTATTATTATTATTATTATTATTATTATTATTATTATTATTATTATTATTATTCGGCGAGCTGGCAGGTCGACTTTGCCTTTCATCCTTTCGGGGGTCGATAAATTAAGTACCAGTTACGCACTGGGGTCGACCTAACCGACTTAATCCCTTCGTCTGTCCTTGTTTGTCCCCTCTATGTTTAGCCCCTTGTGGGCAAAAAAGAAAGAATTATTATTATTATTACGGCGCTCTTTTCTATTTTCCACCAGTATAAACAGAATATTATGCCCCTTATTTTAAATAGTGTTGCTAAATTATGGAAATATGTCATAAACTGTTATGAATGACCTCACTGATTTTGAATCACGTGGGAAACATTATTAGCGACTTTTAGTGTAAAATTCACAATAATTGTGATTTCAAACCATATGTGTTAGAGTTTCAAAAATTGATGTACTTTAATGAGTATTGGAATCATGTTCTAATTTTTCGTTCATTTGATGAGAGGATTGGTTATCGTTTTAGGATATTCTTTTATTTTTGTTGAATTTTAGAATATGAATATTTGATATAATCATTTTCCTGAAATAAAGAAATAATTGCATGGTAAAATATTCTCACTGCCAATTACATTCGAAGTTGCGATGTATTGTAATAGAAATACTCTTTACTCTTAAAATTAACACTACAAGCACAACAATTACCAGCACAACAAGAATAAAGACAGAAACAGTAATTCTTAAATGAGTTCATTTCTTTCTCTCTAAAAATCTGAATGTAAGACGATAAATCATAAGACAAAACTCAGAAACACAAGATGCCTAATAGAAAAGATTCAATGACAAATATTCTGAAATATAGAAAATATCAAATACATGTATTTTCTTGCGTTACGAATTCCACTATAAGCAGAACTCTAACAAATACGATTACAAAGTTTAATTTGACACCCTTAATTAAAAATCATTCAATTAATCACACGCACCCTGAATAATGACTGCGATTAGTCTACACATAAACGGAACATAGCAATTATGGTAGATGTAATATGTGATCAAGAAGAAGTTTCACTTTTCCAAACACAGCTCTTGTGAATTATTTTTAGTCCTCAACTATTTTATACAAATTAACTGAGAATATATCTGACATAATTCAAATTGTGAGAAATCGAAATATTCCACATAAAACAGATAATGATATGGGATACAGTTGGAGCTAAACGTGTTACAGTGGTTGGTTAGGATGAGTTGAATTCTGCATTGCAATTTGCGGCCGCTGTCTTTGTGTGTGTGTGTGTGTGTGTGTGTGTATGTGTGTGTGTGTGTGTGTGTGTGTGTGTGTGTGTGTGTGTGTGTGTGTGTGTGTGTGTGTGTGTGTGTGTTTTACATGCTGGGTCTAGAAGAATAAGAAGTGACGACGGCTGTTGCATAACCACCTAGACCAGGAAGATTGAAGGGAACTGAACGCTCTGTGAATCAACACTTTATAGAAAGATGTCAGCAGAGAAGTTATTCGAGAGCCGATGTTCTAGAAAGAAAAGATTGGGTACTAAAGTCTTATTGAGGGTCTGATTGAGTTGGACACAGCGAGGGTGATAAAAAATGAGACGCAGGGGAGGGAAGTGTCTGAATGACTGTGGCATGTATCCCTCAAGCTTACAGGAGAAGCCAGTATAATAGTGGTAGATATGTCACAGACAGAAGATAGCAACTGCAGGCCAAGGACAAGAGCATGTGAGAAATTTATGTCAATCATTCGTATGGCCCTTTTCCCAAAGTAATCTGAGATATATTTGTGTGCCCAGCAATACCGTTTCAGCTGTGCGAACAATATTCTATAATATTACACACATGAACGAAGTAGTGTATCAGCAATTTTGTGGGGTGTAAATGTCTTTTGGCTCCAAAGAAAAGAACCATGTGTTGGGATATGATCATAATTAGATTAATTATGATTTTCACTTGGCAATATTCTTAGTGACATTCGCATTAAGCATTTAGAAAAATTTCATAATCGTGTATTACTGATACTGGCCATATTTTCCAAGATGTCGTACAAAAGGTTTATGTTTGGAGTAGGTGTATCGTTCCAAATATGTGAACAATATTACCTAAAGAGAGACAGAGATCTGAGCTGAAGTATTTTCTAGCACTGAAGAAAATACGTAGAATTTCATAAGTAGATTTGAATACCTGGATATCCTCTTGAATACGACACCATGTGTGGTCTTACGAGATTATGTTCTAAATTTTGTTCTTCTTGTTCGTAGTGGATGCAGTGGTTGTGGTAGTGGTGATGGTCGTTTTGATGGTATTAGTTAGTGGTGGTGATGGCGGTAGTTTTAAATTTCTTTTATTCGGTAGAACAGATAAATCACTAGATTGACATTTCCCTTCCACACCTGTTTATATCTATAATTCTATCAAATATAGACACATCGCTAGTTCAACCAATTTCCTTTCCTTTCTTAATTAGTAGTAGGAGAATCACAGTATGATGAGATTCCTCTGCTACAATGATTCTTGCTAAATGTGAATCATTTATATGCTACGTGTCATTTATTGCCATCGTAATCGTTTAAGAATACGCTGGAGACGCTGACTCCAGTATCAACAGAAGTATTTGTGCAACCTGAACGTGCTGAGAATATAATGGCCTTTAGGGTATATTAAACCTAGAAGTTCATTTCTAAACAGAATAGAAATGTTAGCACTAATTAATGGTTGCAAAGACACCGTGTACCAGTTAATCACGCATTCTACTCGCAAAAAGAATATATAAAATTTTTTCGTCATTATCAGCTTTACGCCGCTCCTAAAATACTAAACATTTCCCTTAAAATACTCTATCAGTAAGATTTAGATGCAGGGCAACGAAGAATAATACTAAAAGAAATAATAATGTCCTATAGTGGTACAAGACCATAAATTCAAAGAATGGAGAAAAATTCATTATGGTCACTACTTATTGACAGGTAGTTATTTTACCGATTCTTTTATTTTTTCTTGTGCCCGAATTCATTTTACCAAATTTTACTGAAACAAAAAAAATCGATCTGTTACGGTTATTTAATAAATCTATGTTTAGCAAGTAAAAACGCGGTTACATATCTGCATCACTTTCACATCTATAGAAAATTATGCTAAGATTGTTAGTGCTTATAAATGCAGAACCAGTTCAGCAATAACTACTGTTTCGTCCCCTTCACAAAATCAATTGCTCCACGCAAATTCTTGAATAGCAAAACCAAATTCTGAAAAGTTTAAAATTTGGATCAAGAGTATACTTCATATATCTTATGTATATCTTGTCCCCGCGTGAAGGCGCATGGTTTAGTGTTTAGAGCGTCGGACACACTATCATGAGTTAATGAGGTCGATTCCAGTACCGAGCTCTGTATTGAGTGCTTGAGCAAGACACTTTATTTCATGTTGTTCCAGTTCACTCAACTGTAAAAATGAGTTGCATCGTTATTGGTGCCAAGCTTTAATACCCTTGGATAACATCAGTAGCGTGAAGAGAAGAGGCTGATATGCATGGGCGACTGCTGGTCTTCCATAAACACCTTTGCCTGAACTTGTGCCCCGCAGGGGAACTTTCTAAGTGCAATCCCATGGTCATAAATGACCGAAGGCGGTCCTTACCTTTTATCCTGTCTCCCCTGGCAGTTTATTTCAGACACAGCCCTCTGTAGATATCTGCTTTTCTTAAAAACTGAAAGTTACTGCTCTGTATTACAAAAGTTGCAGAAACAGATGGAATATCTATAATAAACGATCCTGAGATCGTTTGTTCTTTATAATGATGTATTTTGGGGAACTAATTGCAGCAACTACACTGACAGAATTCCGAAACACTCGGCTTCAATATTGATCATGATGGTTGTCTATATCTGGACGCAACAGATCAGCATCACTCTTGGGCCTTGCTCGCAAGGTTTATACAGCGTCTTCGAAAAACTAGATCTGTGACACCTCTTTGTTAGCTCGACGGTACTTCGTTACTCCACGTAGGTATGAGGCTTGTGCAGAAGCCTGGAAATTTGAGGTTCATTCAGAACTTGCATCTGCATCTCATCATTGTTGGTTCCTGTACGCTATGGAACTTGCACAATCTGCGCGACCTTCATATTGACCTGATGGATTTTCAGATCATGTGATCTCTCAAATAGTTTCCTACAAATAGATGTTCTATCCATGATTGGTACACTATTCCATATGTAGTTATCGTTTCTCAATTCGATATATGGTACTCACGCGAGTACCATATATGCACGTGTGTGTGTGTGCGTGCGTGAGCGCGCGTACGCACATATATGCGCGTACGCACATATATGCGCGTACGCACATATATGCACGCATGTTTTAATTTAGACAATCACATTATCTTTTCCCTAATGGCATTGTTTATTTTGGAGAATTATTCATTCTTGATAATAACAAACCTTCTTTGGATTCTTTCTCAGATGCCACCAAGTAATTGTTCTATGTCTGGAAGCAGAGAAAATTACATTAAACCAAGGATCTATGTTTTATAGTTTACAATAAACTCATATTCGTCTCTGCTGCTCAAATTCATATCATTATCCCCTGTAATATTTCCCTTAGTTTAAGGCTGCAAGCGAGCAGAATCGTTAGCAAGAAGCTTATCAGCATTTCGTTCAGCCTTAGCGTTCTGAGCTCAAATTCCGCCGAGGATGACTTTGCCTTCCGTCCTTTCGGAGAGGTTGAATTGGGTACCAGCTGGACCCTGCGGTCGATGTAATCGACGTAACTCTTCCCCCGATATTGCTGATCTTGTGTCAAAATTTGAAATCAAAACTTTGTCTTAGTTCATTTTCGTATCACTTAGTTATGTCTGCGAGCGTAACTGTGCGTGTTTAATAGTTTTAGACGATACTAAAATTAAACAACAAGCTGATATATTTTTAATCATATTTGTATACAAATAGAAGACGCTTCATAACACAGAATCAAAACGTGAATTCGTCTCATGCTCTCACACATATTTATGTCTATTGATACTTTAAAAAGTTTATTGTCATTCCAAACTTTTGTGTTTGTAAATGAGTCTTTTATGAAAGTAATGATACGATGAAGTGCATGAAACACACTATTTAAAAAGAAAAAAAAGATGAATTACTTTGAATTACTGTCAATTATAAACATAGCAATTACAGTTGCATTGTTTGCTCAGTGGGTAGGTGGAGAGTTGGTTCCATAGTAACGATATTATTAGATACGTATAAAACTTATTTACAATGGTACTGGAAATAGATCCTGCACTAAAGCTATGTTTAGTTAGAACTTCGTCAATTTATCACGGTTTGCTGAAATTATGTTTTCATACAATATTCATTATAACTCAAGATTCTTGAAATGTATCGAATATAAGATTTATGTGAGTTCTGATGGTTTCGTGTGCATTGTGACGGAATGTTTATGATTAATATAATTTTGGTAAATTAATGGGAGAAGAACGCAAAATAGTTAGCTATGAATAGACTAGATGTCACTTCTTTAAGCGGACTGTATCAGTATAAATTATTTTTAATGGTTTTGATGGCGAAGGAAAGAGTTCTGCTTGTGGAATTTGCTTCTTTTCTGCAGCTGGTGAGATTCATGTGGTTGACGCTTTGGTTAGAGAACAGTAATTTAACAGACTGTACAAATTAAAAATAAGCGGGATGAGCCTCAAGGGAATTGACATCTGAGAAAGAATAGGTTAGTGATTAGTGGAAGGTTCTGATTGTGTCTAACAAAAGGAGGGCAGAGGGATGTGCCGAGCGGCCCAGGGGAAAACCGCATGTAACATGGCAGTTCATAAAAGTAGTAGTAGTAGTAGTAGTAGTAGTAGTAGTAGTAGTAGTAGTAGTAGTAGTAGTAGTAGTAGTTGCGGCAGCAGCAGCGAAAGCAACTACGGTTGCAGCAGAGTGCAGTGTGTTCGCATCTGAAGATTAGATGTCGGACTGTAATGTTGAGAGATGTTTATCAATAAAGTGCATGACAGTCTCATGGACTCGTTTATGATACTTATCCTTGATCTATATACAGTGAGTTAGTAATCCCGCTCGTGATATGGGAGTAGTATTTTATTTCGTGTCTGACATAAGTTTTGCAGAGATTTGACAATCATTCTGACTCTGAGGAAAAGAGTTGATTGATTACTGAGATGCAAGTTTTACTGTATCAATAAAGAGATCGACAGGAGAGAACACAAAAGTATTATGAAGTCTACGACCACGTTTGTGTTCCGAAATAAGGGTTTGAAATGCACGTTGTCCAAGACTAAGGAGGTAGAAAATTGTTCGAATAGAACGAAATAATCAACTTATAACTGAAACATATGAGTATTACATTTTCTTGTGGGATAAATATTATTAGTTGAGTTTATCGTAATAATTTACAGATGTATTATTAAACCCAAGGAATAACATCAACGATTTTTAACACCATTTTTCTGCGAATTAAATGCTTGATAAAAGAAATTATCAAAGTCTTAAAGCTGCATAGTTTCAGATCATAAATTCTGTTAATTTGCATAATTTCTATTTCGCAAGCCATTAGCAGGTGTTGTATCACGTGTCCTAGATGTCTTTTATAAATTACCTTGTTTCATTTAGAAATGCAACAAAGGTTTATGGCTTGCTTTACTGAATTCTTTATTGATTCATCCGCGATGTTCAGAGTAATTTCTTCCCTTTCCAACTCCAACATCTGCTACACTTATCCCATTAATATAAGTTATATTAAATACATTTTACATTGAAGTCATTCGCACTTTTGGCTCGGTTTCACTTCTTTCAGCTCATTTGCTTCTTATATATTTATCTTTTTTAAATATACCTCTACCCGAACTAATGTGAAAACCTACTTATGGTCGAACGACCTGTTGCAAATAGCAACCAAATCACCTTCATGGCTCAGCTCACCTCCTGAAAAGATATCTCGTTAAAGAATGCGTGTGCAAGTGGGTGTGTGACTGCGTATTTGTGTTTGTGTGTGTATGTGTGTATGTGTGTATTAAATTGATTCTCAAAGCATTTAAAATGCTTTTATATTATTTATGCATAAATTCTCACCTCACAATGGTGCTTTATATCTGAGATCGAAATAAAAATGTGTAAAATCAAACATAAATATGTTTCAAAAACAAGATCCATATGCACAAATAGTGAAATGAATAACACATGCGACTCTAGATTTTAAATTTCAGTTTTCCATGTGTTACATACGTCTTTTAATTATACACAGTTCTTTCATATATTTTCCGTCAGTGGAACAAAACACAATCGAGGAAGCAGGAAATCCAAAAGTAATTATTTTGCTGCCCTTGGTAACGTCGTGCGATATTCAATTGTTTTGGCAACTATCCTCACATCAGTAACTTGTCTAAATATATTTACTATCCCAGCGATGTATATGATATGTACACACACACACACACACACACACACACACACACACACACACACACACACACACACATTCTTAATCTATATGTGGATCAAGTTACTACGATTTTTATTCCTTCTTCTACTGATATATATTACATTTTAAATTACAGTACGTCCAATAAAGATTTCATCTTGGATCAAAACCGTAGTAACTCGCCCGTGCATTGTCTGTTTTAAATACGATACATAGATAGCTATTTTAATTTAATACTGCATTACTTGCATGCACCAATAATTTATTCAGCTCGGCATCTATTCGCAATACTAGACTATACATTATTCACCATATTCCTCCATCAGAGACTACAGATTTTATCTAGGCGTGGTTCTGACTACACGTCATTCATAAGTGCTAACAAGGCCGAAATGCATCTGTTGTTCCTGCTACCCACTACTGGGATGATGTTTCCTCTCCCTCTGATATATATTGTGCTTTTCAACACATCATATCTATAGCAGATTTTATCTCAGGCGAAAAGCAGCACAAGTTGCCTGTCAATGATGTATATACATTACGTATGACACATAGATGGCTATTTTAATTCATTACTGCTTCTGTTGCGCATGTCAGATTATATATAACCTGATGTGTGTATGTGTATATATATGTGTGTATATATATATATATATATATAT